>NW_018408021.1:556554-581074 GCF_002113885.1 Mizuhopecten yessoensis
GATAGCGTTTGAAGTGAGTGATCTTGCGACGGAGCACAGGTTCGTACCAAATGTCTGAAATGTTTATGTGTGCTGTGACTCATATCAGTAGGTCTGTAACATATGTGTCAGTAGGTCAATAGAATATGTGTATTTCAGACATTTGTAACGAACTCCTGTTGATCAGTGCAGTATAACAGACGATATTTCTGATAAATTGCATGAGCGTTAAAATTGTTTCCATTGCCGGCATTAGTGATTTCAACCGATGTGCATTTTGTACGATATTGCAGACCTTGGTCTTGTTTTCGTTGCAATAAAAGTGTTTTTTATTTTATTTTTTATTCTGCACATAAATTAACAACGACATTGTCAAATCTCACAATGCCCAGCGATATTTCAGCAGCCGTCATGTTTATTTATTTTGGATATTGTAGTTCCGGTCAGTGTTGTATTAATACGCTAAGAATTTTGTCTCGTGATGCATGGTGATTAAAGTCCCATCAACGACACAGCTTTCAAAGAGGCTATATAGTGACAATACCATGCAAATGTAAATATTATCGTTTATGTGTTATGTCATTTGTTCCATACTCTTACCCTTTTCGTTACTAGCGTGAAAAATAGGCCGACTGTTCTCACTAAATTGCAGTGAAAAAATAGACGTGTACGACTTTCGATCGTGATCTTTTCATTGTAATAAGGTGTGGATATTTGCATTGCCCATCCAGTTATGAAGGCAATTTTTGGTGGTTCTGAGTAACGACGCCATCGCCATACCTTTTGTGATATTTGCTAAGATTTAAAATTCTAGGACAGCAAACCTAACAGCAGCTTTCAATGTCACATCCATATCGCCCTAGTCATCAGGCCTGAAAAGGATATAGATTGCAGGAATTACCTTGTTGATACGTGTGGCCATGTTTGTGAAGTTCATCAAAAAGCTGACGCAAGAGCGCCCGTGTCCAATAAGACGGATATAGAGCTCCTTAGTGCTAACAAAGTCGTAATTGTAACAAGAAACTAAAACAAGATATGAATTACAAAGTTCCTTATTCAATGAGACCATTGATTACACATAGAATAATATCAGGTGTTTTGCTTCATCAATGACAGCCGTCATGCAAATCAAGGTCAAATCAAAGTAATGCCGATCCTCCAAATAATGGTATCTTCTTTCGATAGAACACTGAAGAAACCCAATTAATTCGCTTTCTTACGACCTTTTTTGTTTGTTTGTGGAGTCACTTGGACGACCGTTTACAGACGGATAGGCGATTGATTCTTTCTCCAGGTAGGGGTATACCAAAGTGCTTAAAATGTAAGTTGCTACACTGTATACCCCGATTAACGTCCAGTATTCAGGATACTCACAACAACTGGTTTACCAGATCAGTACGATGCACTCTGAACTGAATTCGGCTTCAGATTGGCGCCTTTACAAGGAGGCAAATGCATCAAAATATCGCCTCTATTATACATTCACGCATTTATTGTACTGATGGAGGCATATCCTTAGAAAGACTTCAGCTGTTTATAAAAACTAGCTTATACATACAAATATCGCGAATTGATATCAAAAAGAACAGTTTTCATGTCGCACAAGGAAAATATCTTTCTTGATGGGATCGTGATAAAGGCCATAATCTTCCTCATATTAAATCTCGAAACTTAATTTGTAATTTGTCGTTCCGCAACCATTGTCTTTCCGAATATGAGAAATATTTTGAGTAAGCCTTTGAACGCCGAATGCACTGCAAACTGTACACACTAAAAGCAGGAATATATTTGAAGTGAAATACATGCGTTAAACGGGGAAACTAAAAGAACCAAAATACACTAAATAATGCTAATTTCTCATTCAATGCTAATAAAACATTATTCAAATAACTAGTATTACATGCTTAACACCCAATCAACACAGAAGAGGTTATTAGGGGCAGGAAATGGTCGATAAAGTCAAAATAACACCAGGTAAAAGACAAACGTGAACTCGAATTTGAAAAGTGACTAGGGCGACTAATTTCTTTCTTTCTCAGAAAGAAACGCTGTTTCGAATGAGATTTAAGACATGTGACGATGGTATAGAAATGTTCATGAGTCGGCAAAAGGTTTACAGAGTTTAGTTTTCAGCTCACCTGCCCGAAGGGCAAGCGCGCTTATGCCATGGCACAGCGTCGGTCCGTCAACTTTTCCTTTAAAACACTACTAGTCCTTAACAGCCCCGTAGCTTTGACTTAATTTGGTCTGGAGCATCATTGGACCAGGGACACTCAATTTTGTATAAACGATGGGTGTGGCCCACATTAAGGCAGAGGGTTGGGGCCCAATAGGGGAAATAGAGGAAAAACATTTAAAATCCTTCTTCTACCATAGGGATTAAGTGATTTTAACCTTATTTAGTCGGGGGAATCCGTGGAACAAGGGGACTCAATTTTGTATAAACGGTGGGTGTTCCCACTGGGGGCAGAGGAGTGGGGCCAAATAGGGGAAATAGAGGTAAACCTTTAAAATCCTTCTCCTACCATAGGGATTAAGGGATTTCATTCTTATTTAGTCTGTAGTAACCCTGGTCCAAGGGGACTCAGTTTTGTATATACAATAGTTGTGACCCCCATGGGACAGAGGGTGGGCCAAAAAGGGGAAAATAGAGGTAAAACCTTTAAAATTCTTATTCTACCACAGGGATTAAGGATTTCATCCTGATTTGGTCTTGAGCAACCTTAGGCCAAGGGCACTCTGTTTTGTATAAACGGTGGGTGTGGCCCACATTGGGGCAGAGGAGAGGGGATCAATAGGGAAATTAGAGGATAAACATTTAAAATCATTCTTCTAGCAGCAAAGTGATTTCGGGATTTCATCCCGATTTGGGCTGAGGCATCCTTTGGTCAAGGACAATCAATTTGTGTAAACGGTGGGTGTGGCCCCACTGGGGGCAGATGAACGGGGCCACACGGGGGGGGGGAAGAGGTAAAATCCTTCTTTTACCATCTTCTACCATAGGGATTAAGGAATTTTATTCTTATTTAGTCTGGAGCATTCTTGGTCCAGGGGGACTCAGTTTTGTATATAAGGTAGGTCTGGCCCCTTTGGGGCAGAGTGGTGGGGGAAATAGAGGTTAACCTTTAAAATCTTTCTTCTACCATAGGGGTTAAAAGGGATTCAAGATTTTATTAAAATGTTGTCTCCATCAAGTTGTCTAGAAGAGCCTTTTACTATTAGGATGTATTTATTAAAACAAGATGACCACCAGGCTTAAATCTTGGATTTTGTCATTTGAAGTTTGTTCTCGCTATATCTCCAGAAATAATGGATGGATCTTTTTGAAATTTCATATGTTATTACAGTACCTACCAAGGAGTGCTATATCTTTTCTTCATATCAGGTACTTTAAACATATATCCAGTTGAGCGATACAGACCATCTGGGCCTCTTGTTACTGTGACTATTTCCTGACATCGCATGCATCAAGACTGGTCCTACCATTACAAAAATAACAATAGGCACCGTCCTTTGCAGCTGCAGGTAGGGCGTAAGAATTGTACCTGCTGCCCCCAATTGCATGATCGTAAGAGGCGACTAAATTTTGGACCTTATCTCTTCTCTCCTTTCTAAATAACTTTCTTCTTCCTAATGTCTCCCTTGACAATGCCTCACTTTTGGCCATTTGTTGAGCGTTCGCCCATGTGAGGAAGGCTTTGGGTTCTGTCCCCTGGCCGAGACATACCAAAGTCTTTAAAAATGGTAGTTTCTACTCCTGCTTAACGCTCAGCAAATTAGGAGTGGGACGACTGGTTCGCCCGTTGTCAGTATAATGTGACCGGGTGGGGCGTCCTGCTGGGTGTCTTCGGCAGTATGTTTCAGTGAGGTAGCACTATAAAGTCGGCATCAGTTCCGCGCTATCACAAGGAGACAAACACGAACATATCGCAGCCTCCCAAAATACACACACATACACTACACGCATGCATCTTGCACACAGGGGAGGCCGTCCTTAAATGACCTTAGCTGTTAATAGGACGTTAAACAAAATCAATCAAACAAACAAACAAACAAACCTTTGCAGCTAGATTCGGGTTAATTTGCTATTCTTTTGTTTACTGTCCTATCAACAGCTAAGGTATCATAAGGACGTGCATCCATGTGTGAAATACATACGGTACTTGTGTGTAGGTGTGCAGGAGGCAGTTTATGTTCAAGTCGTCATTATAATGTGACCGGATGGAACACTGTTTCCCCGGAAAAGTATTTCAACGAGGTAGCACTATAAAGTCGGCATCTGATCAGCGCTTTCGCAAGGAGGCAAATGCGTCAACATGTCCTGCCAACAACACAAACATACAAGCACGCATATAGGTCACACATGGATGCATAACCTATAATAACCTTAGCTGTTAATTGGACGCTTAAGTCATTCAAACAAAACCAATCGACCCCTCCCACTTGACAAGTCTGGTGTGGTGTTTCAATTCCCGACTAAGCTCTCATCGAAATGATCCGACTACAGTAAGGTGTTAATCTATTGAGGGGAGGTAGTACCAAGGTTTTGCTAGTTAACATGAAAATAACGAATATTGATATAAATTCTAGTTAAACAGTTGTGGCACGGATCTCGGCGTTATCGCCTTTTTCATTCCGAAATAAATATTGCAAGTATTTTGAACACCTAGTTAACGTCCATGAATATGACCTTGGTTTTGAGCAGACCGATAATGGTAAAGTGCTACATTCTCTCGAATATGTCAATTTCACCAAATAATCACCTGAACTCCCGTCATTTTGGATTATAATTATATAACATATCTAACTATTACCGCTTAAACGTTTTTCATTTGCTGGGTAAGTTATATTTCTCCTTGTTGATTGTTTTAGCATTTGGTGTTATAATCCAGACACAATCTCATTTGAATTGTATACAAGGTGTCTACGTAAATATACGAAGATATCGATGTGTATCTAAGACAGCACTTCACATTGCCATACACCTCTTTTCGAGTAGACATTGGCGATATTATCACCCAAAAGCTAGCATCAAGATTTATTCGTCCATTAAGCTTACCGTTACAATGTTCCTGTTATTAATTACACATACATTGTGTTTGTTTTGGTTAGACATCCTCGCAACAGCCATGGTAATATTAGGACGGGCGGTTAGGGTGACACAACTATGTGGAGAGAGTAGATAGAAACGAAAGAAGCCAGATAAAGATGGAAATATCAAGTGTTGCAATGGGGTCGATAGATTAATGTTGGCCATGTCCTTTCAGTTCGAACCCCCGTTTCTGCAGGGGCCGTACACGAGTCGCTTTGTACGATACACAGGCAGTGTGATCAAGCAGGTTCATTCACGGTCTCTCCAATGTCCCCTTAACAGAAGACGAGAAGGAATCCACCCCCGATTCAGCAGGGGGATACATTAGTCGCATCTCACGATATTTCAATGGGATACAGCAGGCCTTTTCTTTCCCGAACCTGCAGAAGAGTAAACACGAATATGCAGATGTTATGGAGGTGATGATACAGATATTTCAAGAAATACCGATATATATGTTTGTCTCATGTTTTATGTATGTAAATCTCAAGTTGTGCAACTTGCGAAATAACTACATTACGTAATTTGGATTCATGCCTTTTATGTTTTTGCCTTATTAAATGATTCATGAAAGTAATTCCCTTGTGAGATGATGAGAGACAACAGGTCTCCAACACCGGAGTGTTCGATTTCATGTTTTTATGAATATTGTTTTGATATCAAATGCCACTTTAAAGTTTGCAACAGAAAAACAAAAAAAATATTAAAAATATTGTTTGTAGAACACACAGCTATGACTAATTCGTTAATTTTCAATATATTCTTCTCCGTCGATGCTATAGGAAGACTCACGTTACCTATGTCCTGGAGATAAATGTCTGTCTTTCTTTCTGCCTGTCTGTCCAGTCACTCATGGTCAAATGCACTTACCGCATGCATTTGTCAATAGGACAGAGAACGGTCGGTTGAGAACAATCAGACTGTCGCCTTATACCGTTGCGTCGCACGTGCTCTCCGTCACATCGAGAAAATGCGAGGAGATATTATATATTAGGAACGAACATGAATCGGAATACGACAGGAGTTTGATGGCATTGCACATTGCTTCTACATCCGTATAATATAGTTTGTTTATGATACAAAATGTATAAAGATATTGCGTACGTTATGTCATAGATGGGAAGCAGTCTATCTAATTTAGTAGAGTTGAATTAGGGGAGGCAAAACATTATTCAAATGACTAATATTACATGTTTAACACCCAATCAACACAGAAGAGGTTATTAGGGCCAGTAAATGGTCGATAAAGTCAAAAGTCAAATTAAAATGACACCAGGTAAAAGACAAACGTAAACTCGAATTTGAAAAGTGACTAGGGCGACTAATTTCTTTCTTTCTCAGATAAAAATTGTTGAGACGCTGTTTCGAATGAGATTTAAGACAGGTGACGATAGTATAGAAATGTTCATGAATCGGCAAAAGGTTTACAGAGTTTAGTTTTCAGCTCACCTGCCCGAAGGGCAAGCCCGCTTATGCCATGGCGCAGCGTCCGTCGTCCGTCCGTCAACTTTTCCTTTAAAACACTACTAGTCCTGAACAGCCCAGTAGACTAAATTTGGTCTGGAGCATCATTGGACCAAGGACACTCACTTTTGTATAAACGATGGGAGTGGCCCACATTAAGGCAGAGAGTTGGGGCCCAATGGGGGAAATAGAGGAAAAACATTTAAAATCCTTCTTCTACCATAGGGATTAAGTGATTTTAACCTTATTTAGTCGGGAGAATCCGTGGTACCAGGGGACTCAATTTTGTATAAACGGTGGGTGTTCCCACCGGGGGCAGAGGGGTGGGGCCAAATAGGGAAAATAGAGGTAAAACCTTTAAAATCCTTATTCTACCATAGGGATTAAGGGATTTCATCCTGATTTGGTCTTGAGCAATCTTAGGCCAAGGCCACACCCTTTTTTTAAACGGTGGGTGTGGCCCAGCTGGGGGCAGAAAAGCGGGGCTCAAAAGGGGAAATAGAGGAAACCCTTTAAACTCCTTCTTCTAACATAGGGATTAAGGGATTTCTTATTAGGTCTGGAGCATCCTTTGGCCAAGGGCACTCAGTTTTGTATAAACGGTGGGTATGGCCCACATTGGGGCAGAGGAGAGGGGCTCAATAGGNGTTGTTTGAACAATTCCCTCTGTAGCTTCAATAAAAAAAAATGTAAAATATCATGCAAGTGGTATCTTCTTTAAAAATGCAGATAGTTATCTCCCTTCGCAACATCTGAAAATAGGTTTTCATACGCGCAGGCAATGATTAGCTGGTCAAACTCATCGGCAAATGAAACAGGTTACATTTGGTACTTGCATTGAGTCCAACTTGAGCAGTCTTGGTAGTTGCGTTGCGAGTACATTAAAACCAAATCAGAGTGATAACGATCTGCTGCCAAATTGTACAATTTCAAACCTTAATAATTCCTTTTCTTTGCGTAATCTTTCAGTTTAGTAGCGTCACAATGGGCATTTCAGGTTAAGACGTCTTATCTGATAGTATGTCATACTATCGTTTGAATCATGTTTCTACTGGTGTTAAAGTGTACAAGTCAGCGAGATTACGCCTTAACGTGTCTCTCAAAACCTGGTAAAACCCACACGCACATGTTTTGAGACAATTATCTGCTACGGGCATTGACGGGAGGAAACATAGCAACTGATCGACCCTCTATTACAACGAAGCCTTTCCGTCCTAAACAACGTCACGTGGAGATTTGTTTTTGCACAGCAGAAAGTCTGATCTTTGTAATTCCCCCCGCCATATGGTGTAATGTCAACCTTTTGATTATAAAGCAAGACTGGCCCCCTAGACCATGGCGTGGTAATGGAATCACACGACAGGCAGGAAGTGAGACACACTATGAATTGTGTTATTTGCTTTCAGAGATGTTATCAAGACTAATAACATGATTTTTAGGCATGGTGCGTTACCATAAAGGGCATAAGTAGATCCCATTTTTACATTTACTCCTGGCAGTAAGCAGTGCTATAATACTGATGTCTATTTTTAATGTGTGCAATTCCTAACGTTGTCATTTTGACGTCACGAGAAATATATTAAGTGTAAATATAACTTTGCCTTGCTTCCTTCAACGTATGCATTGGGCTCGGTATCAAATCCACGCTGTCCCAAAGAGGCAATTACACAACATACCCTGTCTCCGGCACACATGTAACACCTGCACGCATACACAACACACATGGTGTTGTTTGGACGTTGTTAAACAAAGTAAAATGCAACCAAACTGTCTCCAAGCCGGGGCAAAACAAAGTCCTTAAAATGATAGTTTTTATTCCCTGCTTAAGGTTCAGAATTGAGAGTAATCACTGGGTAGCACTTCAAAGCCGGCATCAGGTTCGCGCTATCACAAAGAGGTAATTAAACCCAACATACACTCTCTCCGGCACATATTAACACCTGCAAGCATATGCAACGCTTGAAGTTCAAATTTAGGGTAATCGAATGTTTGGATTGAGTTTTCTTTGTTTAACGTTCAGTTAATGAAAACCTGGAGACACTACCGAAAAATAGAATAGGGAAGTGAAAAAACTATATAGGTAAAGATCACAAGTGTTGCATTGGGCAACACTATCAGTCTTGGTTTTCCTCAGTCCCCTTAAAATTGGACAAAGAAAGACACCAGATTCTGCACGATTAGTTTGGTTTAGTATTGTTTAACGTCCGTCCTATCAACAGCTATGGTCATTTAAGGACGGCCTCCTCTGTGTGCACGATGCATGCGTGTGTATTTTGGGAGGCTGTTCGTGTTTGTCTCATTGTGATAACGCGGAACAGATGCCGACTTTATAGTGCTACCTCACTAAAACATACTGCCGAAGACACACAGCAGGACACCCCACCCAGTCACAGTATACTGACAACGGGCGAACCAGTCGTCCCACTCCTAAATTGCTGAGAGGCCTGATATTGGTCGCATAATACACAATCACGTGCATTGGGATACAGCATAACCATTCAGTCCCTGAGCCTTCACGAGTATGACCGGATTACGAGTAAAACTAATATGTCTAGGTTATCATCTGTTTGACGAGATGATCTTTAAACGTTGTCCGGTCATTCCTCGACACCGTCTCAACATGTCCTAAATTCAAGGAAGTGAAACTTCAAATATTACATCGGTTCAATTGCGCTATTTAATAAACAATGACACTTTAATTATACTTTGATCGAATTTACTTTTAAATTAAAACATAATAGAACAGTAAAGTCAATAAACTGAACAACACTGAATTCAAAAAGGAAGATGTCAACAGTGGGTATAATGTAATTGTTAGCATAAACATATACTATTCTGTGTCAAAATGTGTTGGTATCAGCAGCATGCGTATTGTAAACCAAATTCCCTCGTCGTTAATATAATAACCTCTCTATTTTCACAGCTGAAGCAATACAAAATAATCTAGTTTAACATTAAATCAACAACAACAACATCAAGAGAGCATTGAATCTGCTAATGCTTATTTTCTGTACTATATAGTATTAAAGGTAGAAAATTAAAACAATAATTAGGCACATTATCATTCGTTTTAATTTAGTGTTAGGTTATTACATGTAAATTTTAATTTGGATCCCCGGAATTAGTGGAAATGAGTGACTAGATAGGGCTGGTTATAAAGCAGCCCTTATCCTACAACCGAAGACTTTCATCTACCTTCGTCAATCTGATTTAAAAACAGTTCCTTGCAAATTCCATTAAAACGAATAAGTAGTTATAGTAGTGTTAGCAAATACAGTGTGTGACAAGCAAAGTACACCACCAAGAACAAGTTGCCCTGTTGTGACAGCATACAGGTGATACGTACATTACAACTGCTTACATTTTATGAAAGGATGAATGCAACATCAGCCAAGCCTCCTTTCTACCACTACGTTTTATGATTAAATGAGAATGGTTGAACACAGTGGGGACTATTTCGATGATGTACCAACTATGAAAATATTTGTGGATACACTTTCATTGACATCCATATATAATTAATTACATTAAATTGTAATTGATCTTTGCCATCAGACATAACAGATAGTTCACGCGATTACAAGTGATGATCTGTGAATCTCGTCTTATTATTATCTCATATGTTGTGAAGATATCAAACACCTTAATTGACAAGTTTTGTTTTGTTTTGATGAATTCCTGTTAATGTACTGTCTATTATTGGATCTAAGTTTTGATATTTAAACAAGGACTTGGCGCAGTGAATTTCTTACCTGTTTTACTATTATTCAAATGTCGTCGGTAGAACTAAAATATCTCGTTATGTTGCCCTCAATCGTCCAAGATAGCAGAGGATAATTATTTTTAGATCAATATCCTGCCAAAAGAACCCAAACATGAACGATTTTATTCACCCGTGTTGGTGGTCTGAACATAATCAGTTAATATCGGTCATTCAAATGAAAGATGTAATTAAGTCCCATCAACTCAGCCTCCAAATTTCCGATTATATCAATTCTAGAAAACGTTTTTCCTTTGTCTGTTAAAAATTGTCTCGATAATCTAATAAGTTCATAACTCTTGAATTTTACTTTGAAAGGAACGAACCTGATATAACGACGATGAACCTTACATTAATTCGATTCTGTCCGACTCATATACTATATAAGAATTAATGTCAATAGTCACTTAAGATTTGAGCTTTCGGGCTCAGCTCATCATGAGGGTTTGAATGGTCCTCACCCGAACGCCACGTTCATCTTTTAAAGGGAAAGTGAGGAATATGATATACTTACGAGGCAATTCCGTATATCTATATTAACATATCATAACACTTTCATATTAAGGTTCACTGTTCCAATGATAAAACACCAGCCTATTAAGGTTACTCTGGAGACTATTTGTTATATACTGGAGCTCAAAAACAAAGCTATATATACCAATTTAAGTACGGGAAATGAAGTAGATGAAAAACAAATAAGACCCTGATGTCCATTCCTACTTTTTACATGGTGTGGATAAAATCGCAATAAAACGTAGATTTTTCCGTAACGCGTTCAATTGTCAAGTTGTAGAATAGCTCTGTTTCACACCAGTGTATCGACGCTCCTTCATTTCTCTTGTTAACTCTTTCCTCGCGGCCAAAATTCCCGTGAATTACACTGTAAAGCCGACTAAGCCCTCCAGTTAGGCTGGATTTGGGAGAAGTGCCCTCAAGAGTAAGGTCCATTCGACAATTTTATATGCTACTAGGTACAATATTCATTCTTCTAATGCCATATAACGTTCAGCACTGTTCGCCAATGTGTGTTAATCGCCACACCGTGAACGAATTAGTTAGAAGATAATGGCATGATCGTTGTAAAATCTGGGATTAGTTCCTTCAAATTTGAGGGAAATAGCGGACATTTCCTACGACACATCATTTACTGTCATAGTCTGGTCATAGTTGGTTCAAAGACGTACACCAACACATGCACGCTTACAAGGAGGCACGTCCTTAAATTCCCATAACTGTTAATAGGACGTTAAACAAAATAAAACAAGACAACATTAAGGACGTGCCTTCAATGGTTTTATATGTTCTTGCATGATTTATAAAATAACTTTCGTTTTTTTATATCAATTGCAAAGATATTCTTTTCGAATGTAAAAAACTCGCGCGTGTTTCTATCACTTCTAAACATTGAATGTGTGTTTGAAAATAATACCCTTTGAGGAAATTAAAACCCTCGGAAGCCTGTTGCTTAACTGAAAAACCTTCATTTTAGTCTACAACATTATGTTAACAGGTAAAACATAAATCTGAAATAATGTGTGTATGTAAGAATAAGGATGTTGTCAAACAGTTTTTAAAATACGTATAAATACACGATTTACGGATCTGTAAAACGTTTTTGTATTGTAACTGGTTTAAATCAGATCTTATCCAAATGTTTTCTTACTATGATGGCAATCAAAAAACATTTTTATTTTAACTTTCTGTGACTTGTTGCTATAAAACATAGCCAATTATCATGACCAAGACCATTCAAGACATTTTCCAGTAATCCTGATGCGTACAGGAAGTAAATCCATTATAAAAGCAGAGAAAATGACAAATATTTTGAAATCCAAAAATTACATTGACACCATGCCGTTATCGTAATGGTCTGCCTGCACTGGGTAATGGAACGTGATGAATTGTCTTAGAACCAAAAAGGAAACCAAACGGATAGTCGTCGACCAACCATTGCTAATGTGTATTAGATAGTTATTAATTAACAAACAAGATGGATGCCTTGTTAATATTGAAAGGTGATCTCTGAAGCAGGACTGGTTAACTATTTCTGATATAATATTCAACACTACAGGAAGTGTTTTAAGTGTATTGTGTAGTTTGTGATGCGGTATATACACTGCTTACCATTCTAGATTTGTTTTCGCGTATTAATATTAATAGTACTATATGGTATACTTGTGTATCCTCAAGTTATGTTGTTGATAGTTTGTATCAACTTTGAGTTATGATATTGCTTTACACACACGGGGACACGTCCTTTCATGCATTTAGCTAATACACAACTTGATAGATCACTAAACCATACAAAATTGAGTCCAACGGTCTTTTTTGTTGACGATGAGGTTATTCGGTTATTTGGATTTTTCTATATATTATCTCACTTGAGTTTCCATTTGATATAAACCCTTGCAGGTTTTTGCTACAGCGTTGGCCTGCTGAAGCCCATTTTATATCATAGGAAGAGACCTATAAAGGATCTTCCATTAGAATATTTCAGATTTATAATTTCTTTTGTTCTATTTTTCCTTCAGCGACGTCTCCCGAAGCGCCCGTCTGCATCGGACTGTGGGTGTTGCAATGACTTAAACATATAAAAACAAACAAGCAGGGAAATGGGAATACTTTCTGACAGCCGTCTACAGACATATCAATATAACACATAAACCTGTATGTTGAGTTTCTCATGGGAGTTTATGATATTAACATGGATAACATAATACCCTATCAGATGTATAGGTAAAACAACCCCAGACAGGCTAGGGGAAGGAGAGGTAAATCAAAGACCAATCCGCCTATCCTCTTTATACTTGGAATTTCGGCCAGTTACAAAAGTATGAAATTAAACATTTGCGACAATATTGTCTAAAACGTACCCATTTGCGACAGTTGGCCTATTTCAATACTTATAGCATGTCTATCTTTTCTCACGTATCTATGCTATTAGATTTGGCGTTCTACTACCGGCTTAAGTCGTTTAAGTACATTACTTTGTACGTGCTTTTGTTTACGAATTATATTAATATGTGCTGATGATGGTACATTTTGTACGTGTATAAACATATAATTTGCCATCAATGTAGGGTACAGTACACGAATGTACATGGACCTTGTATATTTTTTCAGCTGGATGACGTACACTTTTAGATGAGCGTTTCCTAATTCACTTTACCCATTATAGTGTATACACATAATTGCTGTTACACTTTAGCAGTTGTTTTGTAGCGGATTGCAATTTAATGTCATTACATTTTATATTAGAGTTGGATATACTTCAATAACAACGTTTTTAGCTAAACAAAGCAAATTCACACTCGAATATATTTAAAAATTCATTCCTTTCTAAAATATCTAGAAGTGCCTGACTACGTTTAGTAATGATGAAATATGACATGCTTAACTGTCCAGCAACACAAAAAATGTCATAAGGACCAAAAATTAAAACGACATACATGTAAGCAAAGGAGAGGATAAAGGAGAAATGTCAACTTGAAAATTATAAGTGGCAATGGTGATGTATATCTTTTGGAACAGAAGAACAGTTTCCAGAAAGCTTAGATTGTAGAGATATTCATTTAGAACTTTGGAATGGATAGGAACATGAATAAAGATTGCTACTAAGTTGGACATTGATTCTGATTCTGATAAGATGCTTTGTGATATCAAATTAGCCTCATCAGATTGAGACGAACCGACCTAAGTTAACGAATATTTCCCAGTTGTAATTATCTTGAATTGAAACTGCTTGTCTCATAACTTCCTTTTCTAAGCAAAATGTGGGATTTATAACAGCATTCCAAACAATAAAACACGTTTTAGAATTAAACAAATATTTTTGTAGGAATCAATACGCTGTCTTTATGTGGCTTATTTCTCAGCAGAGCGTAGCTAATTTAAGTGTTTTTTTACAAAGGAATGCCATCCCATAGCTAATGTTCCTTTCCTACTGATTTAAATAAAGTCTTGTTTAAACTGAATAATATTTGTGAAATTGGGAAAGTCATGAATTTGTGAATCCTATTACATAACAATTGTCGTTTGCAACTAGGCATGATAGCGTTTGCTACATTACTCTACGTAGAATAGGTTTTTTTTCTATGACTTCTGCTTAGGGAACATTTTAAAAAAAAACAAAATAACTGCTGTCCCGATTGCAATATTTAAGAAATTAATTCAGTTTACCTTCCCTATTACCTACCTATTGTGTCCTGTTGTCTTCATAGGATCCCGTCTTCATATGACCCTAGCTGCCCCGAGAACGATCAACCACAAACTGTAACTTAACAATTATTATTGTCAACATTTTATTCTTAAGGGGGCCATTAACCTGTTAGAGGACATTAGGGGCAATACAAGTAGACAACACATGTCAGAGGAAATTAAATTACACGAACGAAAAAGTAAAAGACAAATGTCAACTTGAAAACTTGTAAAACAGGCTATGATTTAGTTTAATCATTTTGAACAGACCAACGGTGTTCTAACGCAATGCTTTGTAAATTATCTCGACTTTGAACCCTTGAAGGTTTGGGGAAAGCAAAGGCATGTTAAAGGAAATGGCGTCAAACGAACGAAAAGGTAAAAGAACAATTGTCATCCTGAAAAGCTATGGTAAGTTGTATATTTTTAAACAGACAAGCAGTACTGACTGTTTCGAAAAGTGATTTAAGATCTGTTATATTTTTTATATAACCATTATATCTTCTTGGCTAAAGGTCATTGCAATCAAATAACAAGTGTTTTACTGTAAATGATACCTGATATGCTATTCATTGACTGGTCTTCGCTTTTCAATAAATAAGAATGGGTTATGTATGAATGACCTATCCGGCGACAGGCCAGAATATCGTCACGGCGGATTTCTCTACTGTTGGGATACCACTCAGCAATGTTCGGTTTTACACAGTGTAATGTACGCAATGAATAATAATAATAATAATAATGTCTTTTATTTAGACAGGGTTACATACTTAGATTTGCATCTTATTTACAATATGGCCCTGTAATACACAATTTACAATGGACATGGACATGATACGTACAATGACATATACAATATAACTAAATAATAACAATATCACATAGGCAGATCCTGTTAAAGTACAAAACTATTCGTCACATCTAAAACATTATCTGCATGTATTCCTTCTTAAAAGACTCTATACTAGGTAAAAATGCAGTGAGTTTTCTAAATTGTTCCATAAAATACTAACAGAGTAACGAAAACATCTCTTATAATTAGTTGTTCTACATTTGTTTCACATAAAGCTTTTTGAACGTGTAGTTCTGGTAGGAACCTGGTTAACATAGCTAAAATATTGATTAAGAACAGGTGCAGCTTGGTAATGTAAAATCTTATACAAAAATAAGCATTTCCTAAAATCGTAAAATTTCTGCAACGGGACCCACCTTAAAAGTTGTAAAGGTTGGGATAAAAAAATATATCACTTTAAGAACTACTCTTGCTGCCCGTTTTTGAAGGATACACAGTTTGTTTAAATATTCCATATTATATGGGGTACACCATATCACAGAACAATATAAAAAATGTGGTTACACAAATTTATTGAACACGTGTTTTGCCATACAGATGGACATAAATGGTCTTACACGTTTTAAAACAACAACCTTCTTGGATATTTTCTTCCATACATATTCTATATGGTTCTTCCATCTCAAACATTCATCCATAATGACACCGAGAGGTTTGGTACTATGTACAGTTTCAATGACATGACCATTGATCTCGAGTTTAAGTTTTCTTACCTTTGATAGTTTTGGGGATGGGCCAATCATCATGCATTGGGTCTTATTCAGGTTTAAACTAAGCTTGTTCTTGTCCATCCACTTTACTGTACGCTTCAGATCCTCTGACATATTAAGTTCACTATCGTTTACAGGAGTCTCTACTACAATCCTGTAAGGTATCATCATCGTACATAGTGACAGAACAATGATATAATGTATAAAGAACCAGGGCCCAAGGACGGATCATTGAGGAACACCGATTGTCACGGGTGCAAAATTGGGCAATTTCCCTTTCATATCTGACATTCTATAACATTTGAGTTTGTGAAAAAGTACATGGCGGTTTACTGTGTGGAATACCTTGCTTAGATCAAAGAACTGGACACCTGTAAGTTTATCTTCATAAGCTGACAAGTGCTGACTCAGTAGAGTAATTTCGACGAAACCCAAACTGACTGTCAGTCAACAGACTTTTATCAGATATATACGTATAGAGAGAATCAAGCACGTGTCGCTCCAGTATCTTTACTCACAATAGGTAAAATAGAGATAGGCCTGTAATTGTTGACGTGAGACTTATCACCAGACTTGTATACTGGAGAAAGTTTTGCAGTTTCCCATTCTTTTGGAAATGTACATGATTAAATAGATAAATTGAAAATATAAACAAGTGGATTAATTACAGCATCACCAGCCAATTTCATTAACTTAACAGAGAGGCTATCTAGGCGAGAAGCTTTGCTATCACCTAGGAGTTTGATTTGTTTGCTTACAAATCCAGTGTTTACATGAAGGATAACAAACTTATTATTTGTATTAAATAGATCTGCATGTGAATGGCTGTCGTCAAACTTGGTTGTAAGTTTAAAGCCAATGGTACTAAAGATGTAATATTTACATTTGCGTGGCATTGTCACTATATAGCCTCTTTGAAAGCTGTGTCGTTGATGGGACTTCAATTACCATGCCGCACGAGACAAAATTCTTAGCGTATTAATACAACACTGACCGGAACTACAATATCCAATATAAATAAACATGACGGCTGCTGAAATATCGCTGAGCATTGTGAGATTTGACAATGTCATTGTAAATTAATGTGCAAAATAAAAAATAAAATAAAAAACACTTTTATTACAACGAAAGCAAGACCAAGGTCTGCAATATCGTACAAAATGCACATCGGTTGAAATCACCAATGCCGGCAATGGAAACAATTTTAACGCTCATGCAATTTATCAGAAATATCGTCTGTTACACTGCACTGATCAACAGAGGTTCGTTACAAATGTCTTAAATACACATATGATATAGACCTACTGACACATATGTTACAGACCTACTGATATGAGTCACAGCACACATAAACATTTCAGACATTTGTAACGAACCTGTGCTCCGTCGCAAGATCATTCACTTCAAACGCTATCAGTTTCACGCCTCTCGCATCCACCATTCCTCAGTTTCTGACGACATGTCAAATAACGAGGATGTTATAGAATCTACCGACTGTTGTCAGGTTCCGATACAATCAACAAATACATTCACGCCTGGATTCTTCACAAAATGAGAAAAGAGAAAAGTTCGAATTAACTTCCAAAAATAACTCCCTCGTGGAGGGCAAGGTCGGATTTACGGTGTTCACTGTATTTGTCCATGCGCGAAATTTGTTCCGGGGGAAAATCGAAATAATTTCAAATCTAACTTTCAGCTCAGAGTTCTATTGATAAACTTAAATCACCCTATGGACATATCATACGCAATTGTATGCAAGCAAACAAATCCATTATGATTTTTTTGCTTGCAAAGCTGTGTCATCCAAATAGATCATAAATACCATACAAAAACAGTTCAATGCTAAATTGAAACAATTTGAAATATCAAAGTCATCTGTAACGACGTAATTGTCATTAACTTTGAAACTCGAAGGAAGAGAAAATTTTCAATTAGGAAGAAATGTTTTAATCCTCTTCCACATTTCTTTGGAATTATCCGGGCATTCCAGAATAACTTCGTCTAAGAAGTCTCGCTTTGCAAGTTTAGGTTTGGTAACGACACGATGCGCGAAACAACTGCCAATCAGCTTCAGATTTTAATACCCCGGCCTTTTTATGGTGATAATCCCGGTTAAACATTTCACTCAAAAGATCATCATCGATCCATGGTTCTTAGAATCTTTAATCAATGATTGTTTAACAGTGATTTTATTTTATACAAACTTTCAATAAAAAATCAATCAGTCATATGTAAGAATCATTGGAATTATTATAACTACATGTTTAAAGAGCCATCGACACCGTAAAGACTGTTAGGGCAAATACAAATCAATCATATTAAAGGAATTGGCATCAAACAAACGAAGAAATGAGAGACAAACGTCACAGTGAAAAGTGAAAGTGGCTATTATTACCGGCCCATCCATACAGGAAAAATCATCAGGTAAAAGACATTCGTCAACCTGAATATTTATGATTTATTTAAGGTACAGAAAAACGCTTATGGTTATTTTAAACGATGTCTAACACACAGCCAGTTTTCATGTGGTTTAAAATTGTAAAGATATTTACTGTTTGGAGGGGGAAAAAATGAAGATTAAAGTTAAGGAGATGAAAGTGATAGGTTGCATCACACATAAGTATCTACTGGCTGTGATGATAACCTCTCTACAATTCGTACTTACCAAGCTTGGAAAGAAAAATATCAAGATGTCTTACTTAGTTTATGGTGCAGGATTTGTAATTATGAAGGTAGTATAAGACGACGGAATGAAAATACTCCTTCTTTCTCTTCTGCTTTGGATATTGACGAAGTCAATTTTAATCAGACGATGCTACAAGTACACAATTTGGGATCTCTTTTATTTTCTAACTTCTCTATTGTTTTCGGCAATGTCTCCCTAGACAACCGACTTCAAATGTCATAAACTACTGAGAGGACGTTGAGCACAATACAGCCAAGTGTGTTCCCGGGTGTATCATACTGTAGACTGACTTGCCAGTTTTAAGCAGTCTTTATAGTCAGATTTACAAAGCTGAATGTAAAACCGAGAATATAAAATTTTAAGGAATTCCCTTTTTCTCGGCACTCTAAGAAAACATACCGAAATATCTAATAAACAATTATAAAAAGAGAGTCAAATAATTAGATAGACGATCAGAAAGGTATTTTGGCGTACAGCTGAAGAGTGTCCGTGTCCAAAAATGGAGAGCACACAATAATACCCCAAATAATACAGGAGGTTCAATTGCTGGTTGCCGCTTTCGAATCATGCTTTTAATATACAGTTGGTCGGAATATTTCGTGATCAGCTTATAAAGTTTATTGTCAAATCATTCCGTAAAGCAATTTCACAAGTTCAGTGTATTCACCAATGTATACGTAAACAGCAATAATTTGCATAGGTAGTTTTTGTTTTCCAGGACGACAGAGTGGAAAGGAGTGCAAAGACGCATGGAAGATGGCAGAATACGTTGAAATGCGTATTGATTACGTGTATGTTCCTCATTGTACAGAGAAAAAAATCCATTCTCCAAAAGTGTGAAAATAAATTTTCTTTCAAGAGTTTGAAACACTAGCCGACGTGGGAAGTAAATAATGCCATAACCTTGCTAATATCTCTCGTAACGATAACAGATTCAGACAAAGATGGATGTATGTTTCAATGTTACACCGGTTTAATCACGTGCAAACCTAGTAATCTTCCAGCAGCAATATCATAAACAGACGAGTAATAACACGCCCAATACAATTGCCTGTTAAATCATGTTGCGTATAGCTATTCTATTGCAATGTTATGGTTTCAACAAGACAATATTTCAAATAACAATATAGTACTTCTCCAAAAGGTGAGAGATTGTGTTAATGGTTGGATATCAAGAGAGCAAACACAAAGTCAAAATTGCATCTAAGGAAGTAAGTATAAAATTTAAAAAAAATCTTAGTAGCATATAGATGAAACAATACTACGACGTATCCAATACCTGCCCTGCGTGATCGCATATTCACCAGCCTTGAAAACAAGAGAAAAGGAATGATTTGTATAGTGGCCCAGTACTTAATTATTTGCATCCCAATCTTCTCTTCTAGTCCTTTCTTCGCATTCGTGTCTGGTCGCTGTTTTAATATACCTTTACGTCGTGTCTCGCATTTGTGTCGATGATCGGCCTGTTAGGTCCATTAACGGAGCCTGTTTTTCAATACCATAGTGATTACTTCTATTCATTGCATGCCGATCCATCAAACAAAAGTCCAAATTATCTTTGTTTTCGCTAAATCTAAAACAAGCATTACACATGCAAAACATACAACCACAGTGAAAGTTGGTCAAAGTCATTAATTTGAACAAAAATAAATAAACTTGATATTTGAAGTCCTTCATACAAATGTAACCGATCAAAATAACATCACCAATATATATAATGCTTCACGTTCAAAGTAAAAAGAAGACAGTATTGGGGCGACTTGCTCATTTGGGCAGGCGAGCTACAATATAATAAGGGAAGATACTGACAGTGCAGAAAGACCATACAGAAGTATGGAAGGGGATCACCGCCATAATGATTTTTTTTTATAGAATTAGTTACTTCTGGTTTGGAATCTAATTCTATGTACATTTGTATTATTTTCCTAGTTGATAAGTTTTAAAATTAGTAACTTCTGGTTTGGAATCCAATTCTATGAACATATGTATTATTTCTTTAGTTGATAAGTGTTTTTTTCCATGCTATGTACATTTGTATTGTTTCACTCGTTTACAAATCTATTACGTGTTCATTCCATGCTATGCTAGTTTAAACGATCGCAATTTCGTGTTAAATAATAAAAGTTCGAAACTAACGTTTATGATGGAGCACCGCTTGTCGTCTTAATAAGGAACAAAAATTCTAGAATTCATTCTAGAATTTATTCTAGAATTTTAGTTCTCATTAAGACAACAGCCGGCGCTTAAATCGCCAACGAAATTCGCGGAATTCGCAGCATACAGTGATCAGCTTATCAAAACTAACAACCCGAAATTAGCATGAAAATCAAGATTTAAATTTTCTACTGTTATAATAAATCGTGATGATATCAGATTCAAACAAGTATGCCTCATTAGAGGAAAATGTGCATAACACTGGCCTGCACATATGCATTTGTTGCAGATGTCATATTAAAACTTGTCTCATATAGGAGATGATAAATCTATATCTATAGTTCATGAGAACAGTGGTTATTGAGTGATATTGGCTGTCAATATTGCTGACCAATTATCAAACATATCTTTGATTAAAATTAATTGGAAATACTTGTTTTAAGTCGTTATAAAAAAAATCATGTGCATTATGTACAACATGTTGCAAATATTACTGAAACTTCAATTACATAATTGTTGTAGGTCTTGTATGGTCAGCATGAAGTGTTATGAAGTGCCAGTTTGCCAACCTGATCTCTGGTTTTTGACAGCAGACCGTCTACTTCCTTGATACCCTAAACAACTCCTACAGTGAAGAGGCATTTCCTGAAAAATGGAGGTAGTACATATAAAAATGTTTCATGTTTCACAATGTTTCACCACCCGTCTGTAAACTTTTAGATATTTTCTTAAGGACCGGGGAATGCATCTTTTTAAACTTGGTAAGCATCATCCTTGGTGTCCACTTGTCCTGAAGTCGAACGGCTCAGTGGTTTTTGACTACATTTGGCCTGGAGTTCGAGTATCCTTGGTCAAAGGGGACCCAATTTTGTATAAACAGAGGGTGTGACCCTCCTGGGGGCAGAGAAGCGGGGCCCAATAGGGGGAAATATTGATAAGTGTTTAAATTATTCGCTTTCAATATGCTGAGAGACAGAGCCTATAGTTGCAGTACATGATGTATTTAATCAGAATATGTCCCCTTGGTTGTTTAAAAATCCAGTCGAGGGATTCAGGCCCTCTAGGCCTTTTGTTTGTCTCTTTATTTATTTTACATCTAATGGTAACTAGTGATGGGCCAATAATTGATAATTTAACTCAAAATTGATCAGCTTGCCTTTTTCAATTTTTGATTACGGGTACAAATTCCATAATTTGATCTGTCCATTACTGAACTCAAGTGTCAAATGTAGATTGTAAGTCTGAGCTATTTATTTTGTTAAAGACTTAACAAAAAAAATCAGGTTGGCTTCCTGCTACATATTAAAAGTGCTTCTTTGAAATTTAACCAAAATAATAGGTAGGCATAAACAATTGGATGGTTTCCTGTTACATGTCTGAACAAATATAGGAATTAGGGTTCGGTACATGAAGTTAACGCTTATGTAGGAAGTGATGATGTGAACCTGACTTTAACAGGGCTTCCTTGAAATTTGACAAAAAATAGAGGAGGCACAAATCATTAGGGAGGGTAACTGGAAACAAACAACATTTCTTGTTTGGCTCAATATTTATTACAGTGTATATCATTGATGTTATACTTAATTATGTAAAATACTGAGGCAGGAAACCTAATGTATAGTTAACAACTCTGTGTATTGATTCAGTAACTAAGCACCATAAAATTATAGACTTCATAATTATGCAATCATTCATCCATCAGTTTTCCACTTCCAGCAAACTGACCATCGGATATGCTTTTGAAACCAGATGCCTGTCACTTAGGTGACATTTAATACAAAGACATATTAAACACACTACAATTAAACTTCGTGCTGATCAATAAAAGAATTTAATATTTTGTTTAGTTACCTAAATGAAATGTCAAGATATTTATGGATAACCCATCATAGTTTTAACTTGTTATTTGAATTGTCCTCGTTATTCAGCGACATCCTCGAGACACAACAACAGAAGCTTTCTAAAGACATGCAAACCATGAGATGGAAACTTGATTTGTAATTCACTACCAGTGACTGGCAGTCCTGAAACAGGTGGTGAGCTTAAGTATATTCAAAATGAAGTGTTATTATAATAAATTAGTCATATTATCATAAACACAGTTTCGAAAGTTCCATAGTGGGATATGTATATATACTTAAAATATATGTATTTTCTATGAAATTATGCTGATGTATTTCAGGTATATTATGTTTTATTGTAGGTTTATTAGGAACCAACTTTTAGTCAAATTTGTAAAATTTAATGAGTAACCTCGCAAAGTATATATTGCTATTCTCCCACAAAAGCATATCATACAGTTACAGCTATCATATCTACAGTGTCTATGTCTGATTCATGACAATATTATTATTTTTTCTCCAGAATGCTTTTCTTGGCAAATCCAGACCTGCCATCAGGATGCAGTGTACTGTAAGACACTGCAAGAGCTTTGTCCTTCTGGGATTCCTAAACCTTTGAATGGAGAAAACAAGACATCGCTGTATATGTGATGATGAAAATACCATATTGTTGGACATGAATTAAAAAGGGCATTGACCAATGACTTGTAAACCGTGGTTAGTGATTTATTATTGTTGTGATTTTTCTGATTGGCCATACAGCCAAAATGAAGGAAAGATAAATATCTTGGTTCATGAACTTCAGATACACTTATATAGTATAGTGTCTTTCATAAGTCTGTCTGTCAACGTTTTCTTTAAATTACTTTTTTAAATTGAAAAAGCACAGGGCCCTTATATTTGGACAGCAAATACCTGGGGTAAATATATAAAGTTTCATCATGTAGATAACCTTGACCTTCTGTTAAGGTCACAGGTGTCAAAAACAGGGATCAGTTTCTTAAAACCTGGTCTTGAGTCATGATATTTCATGATGATTATATTTTATTCAGTATTTCTTTGCATTGCTTTGTTTAATATTTTTTTTTTACATAAACTGTTCCATTAGATATATGTACATGTATGTACTTTTATGAAATGACAGCATACTTGTTGATAACTTTGCCATAGTGATTGTTTTGTTAACTTTTATGCATTGTTGATATTTTTTTATGAAATTAAATCATTGACTAATGCAAATATTTATGTTTTTATTTATTTTCATCATTTGCCTCACAACAGAAACGTATATTGATATATTGCGGCTACTATTTACCAGGGTTACACTCACAAGAAACATTTATTATTCACACCCCCTACTCAACGAAGTTTGCAGAGGATGAATAAATGGATTCGGTCTTGCCCTCCATTCCCATTAAGAAAAAGTGCTGGGGCCATTTCTGGGTACATCTAGGTAATACATGCATAATGATGGCATCAATGACACAGCTATATGGACACTAATTAATGTGTGTAGATGCTGAATTTGACATACATTTTAGATTTTAGAAAAGCTTTTTAAGTCCATATCTCAGTAAAAAAAACTATTATATGGGTAATACTTAAATTAATGATGCAGGTAGGGTTGCTCTACTGAATGCATGCATGCATGATGAGGATGCTTAAGCTGACCTTTCATTAAACGCTTATATAAATAAACTTTAACCTTAAAAGGGAATTGCATATCTGGGTAATTGTAAATGCTGCATAGATATTAACTTTTTAAAAATGTTCAGTGTTGCAAA
>NW_018408021.1:583302-603271 GCF_002113885.1 Mizuhopecten yessoensis
TAAATAACTTTCTTCTTCCTAATGTCTCCCTTGACAATGCCTCACTTTTGGCCATTTGTTGAGCGTTCGCCCCTGTGAGGAAGGCTTTGGGTTCTGTCCCCTGGCCGAGACATACCAAAGTCTTTAACAATGGTAGTTTCTACTCCTGCTTAACGCTCAGCAAATTAGGAGTGGGACGACTGGTTCGCCCGTTGTCAGTATAATGTGACCGGGTGAGGCGTCCTGCTGGGTGTCTTCGGCAGTATGTTTCAGTGAGGTAGCACTATAAAGTCGGCATCAGTTCCGCGCTATCACAAGGAGATAAACACGAACATATCGCAACCTCCCAAAATACACACGCATACACTACACGCATGCATCTTGCACACAGGGGAGGCCGTCCTTAAATGACCTTAGCTGTTAATAGGACGTTAAACAAAATCAAACAAACAAACAAACAAAAGGTTGATTAGCTAGCTATTTCTGAATTAAAAGTGAGTTTCCAATTTCTCTTTTTACAAAAATGACGAAAGTTTCAGATTAGCCGATAGAATTTACTGATTATATACATCACGTAAGTCTGGAATGGATTGAATACTACAAGCTAACATGAAATCGCGATCGTTAAAATTAGCATAGCATGGAATGAAAACTAGCATAACATGGAATGAACACGCAAAAGATTTGTAAAAAAGTGCAACAACACAAATGTACATAGAATGGAAAAAGGCACTTATCAACTAGGGAATTAATACAAATGAACATAGAATTAGATTCCAAACCAGAAGTAACTAATTCTATAACTTATCAACTAGGGAAATAATACAAATGTACGTAGAATTAGATTCCAAACCAGAAGCACCTAATTCTTTATGTTTAGTTGAACATATATAGGTGTCATTATGGGAACACATAACCAAAAGATAAAAAAAAAATCCCACGCACGATTTTTAACCTTCCATAAATAGAATTTGCAACTTAAGTGGTTAGAAGAAATTAACAATATGTTATTTGCAATTCAGTCTCATGTAAGCTAATGGGAAATAAGTAGAGAAGATCGCAGAGAGGGAATTGTTCTCTAATTATTGTGCATATGCCATTCTTACTTTACGCATGGCTATATTTTACGCTAGGGGTTTCAACCTTGTTGACATGCTTGTGATCAACAATATACAGTAAAACATTTTACAATGAGTCGTCTATGTATAGTTCATTTGATACAGCTTCTGTGCAATTAATATATGCTTATTTATTCTCAATTGACCTTTTCAGTAAGATATTATATATTTTACAACCAATTCGTTTATCATTGATGCTTTTTCACCATGTTATTTGTCCCTGAATGATTCACATTGTCGATGTGCCGTAAAACAAGCAAAACCACACCAAACAAATAAGCCCACGCTCATCACCGATATCCAATTTACTGTGTGAATGGTAGTAGATTGTATCCTTTAACCAACGCAGTGTTGAGGCATGCATCTCTTTTCGGCATTTTGAAGAAAAACGTACTCGTTTGGCAATGGCGTCTATATTTTTAACTTTATTTAAAGGGAAAAAAACCTACTTTTTTTTTTAGAAATGACACATGGCAGTGCGATTGAAAGGTTAGCGCATGTCTGTATCACGCAATGTTTTACGTCGATACTCGGTCCGAGGAATGTAATAATATCATCAAAAAACTCGTTTAGAATATTTATCTTTACCCAGAACGATGCATGTTGCAAGGAAACATATCTCCACAATAAGTATTTCAGTCTGCCTACCTCTATATATCAACATAAGTACAGTTCTGATATAAAAACCAAATACATATAAACAGTGTCTGGGACGTTTTTAGGAGTCTACGCTGTCTACGAAGATGAGTGCCACAAACGGAAAATATTTCAGCCGGTCATTAGTTTAAATGCATTATTTATTTGAAGGCAGTCATTAGTACAACTCCATACATTCAAAAAAGCAGGCTAAATATACATTGTATGCTTAAGTGTATACACTTGCATAATACTTTTTTATGGTGGTGCATGTGCTTATCATTACACACCGTATAATCATTAAATTGCTTTCGGTAATTAGCTCTGTTACAATGTATTCTAAATAGACTTCAATACCCACGAGTATAGCTGCTTTACAACACTGTTTACTTGTATATATATATCTTCTGCAGGGGACATCACAACTCAGTGTACAGACCCCCTCTCCCCCGCCATTGCAACACTTTGCATAATTACTTCGCTTAATTGCTCTACACCCTCATCACTGCAGTACTTCACTTGGTACATTTATGTACCAGTCTTCATATGACATTCGCTAGTGAAAGGACATCAATCCTCCATTTGAGGGTGTGTGCGTCAAACAGTTTTACCAAATAACCCAGGCAAGGGACTGACCGTATTTAACAATGGTTAATGTTCAAAAGAGTAATATCTCATTTTATGATTATTTTCACAGCATAATTAGGCAATAGATTATGGAGTGGTTTGTCCTTAGTCCTAACAACCACTGTTAGCAAAAATGTCAAACCTTGGATGACCCTGTATTAAGAAACTATGTCTGATAAAATAACAGTTTCCCTGTGTCAGGTCTTAAAGGCACTTAACTACTAGAATGATGTTATCTCGAACGTTTTATACGCCTGTTAATAAGTTATGATAAAGGGAACGTACGTCCGTCTGTCCAGACTTTTGTCCCACCAAATGACTCGTTTAAAGATTGTTTGATGTTGATGAACACTTGGTATGTTTGTATAATACACGAATATCCAGGCTAAAATTGAAGTAAAACACATGATCTTCGCACATTTATTTAGCATAAGGGACCTACTTGATCATTTTCCAAACTTAAGCTTTTTACAAAAAAATCTTTCTAAAATACATGTACAGTTTAAATTTGAATAAATATGCTATATGGCTAATCTTGTTGGTGGGCCGTAAAACAATACACAAATATAACATATTATTGCCAAAAGTGTGAATGATGTGAGAGCCGGTAATAATGTCCGCTGTTCCCAATACAAGCTATCATACGGAGGAAGCAGTGTAGGCCCCAGCAGAATCAGAGGCAACATTGGAGATATTTAAAGTGACTGTTGCTCACATTGCAACACTTGGGACCTATTTCCGTTTTCTCAAGCACTTCCTATTCGTTATTTTCGGGTGACCTTAAATGACCGTAGCTGTTTAAGGTACGCCTAAACTAACACAGCAAATCCGTTATGCGCAGCCTTCCTAGACACATGTCTGCATATGACCCTGACTGTTAAATGTCAATTCCGTCGTAATAATGATGTAACCGAATGGTTTACTGTTTGGTGTATATGGCATTGTATTTCTGTGAAGGAACAATCTTACAACCAATTCTACTGCAAACAATTGATGAACAAAAGACAGCAAATCCCTTGTGTAGCAACCATATGTAAGGAATACTCCAGAGAATGTCAGAATAAATGGGTTTTGTTCTGACTAATGAATGGCTCAGCCAGAGGGTGTCTAACGGAAAGGCTTCAGTTTAGCCATAGAAATTGCACTGTCTTCAAAATGACCTATTTTACTATACCCTGGAGTTCAGTTTGTGTTATCATTAACAATTTTGCCAGAGTCATCGTTGGTGACATGACCGACTTGATTTATTATTTAGGAGGTGACAAGCGACATCTATAAAGCAGCAAATACTTTTGCTTCATGTGGTTTAGCTTTAGATTTTTCGAGAGATTGACAAGGTCTGTTATTCGTCTCGTTTTACCTCCTGGTTGGACTTAAATCTCAAAGAAGAATATGTAATAACACCATTAATCTTGCTTCCTTTTTCTCATGACATTCATCCCTGCAAGTCAAGGAATGAGCGAAGATTGTACCAACTGCATATTGTTAGAGGTAATGAAGATTGGAACCCCCTACAGACTAGATGTTTGTTTTAATGTCCTTTGCCTGGGAACATAATAGCTACAAACGTAAATCCGGTATACACACTGCAACATTAGAGGTCTTTATTTTTTCTGACACTCTTCTTTATTACAAACGATTTTGCAATACCTTACTTTTGAATGCATACTACATACATTGAGAAACGTCCTTAAATGACCATAGCTGCTAATGGGACGTTAAACCTTAGAAAACAAACCTAAATCTCGACCCCGTATTCCATCTTCAGTCCAGTCAGTTCAAAAGCAGAAATATAAACATACTTGGAGAGACGTATTATTTTCTCACAAGAATTTATATATTTAACATATTAAACACAACAGATTTAGGAAATGTTGACTCAGAGATTTGTTTACACCGATTTTGGAAAAAGAGATATAAGGATAATTATATAGACTTTGAAGAGGAACATTTAATAAACTCAAACGTTTGGTTTCATTTTGTTTAGCGTCCTTTTAACAGCTAAGGTAATTTGAGGACTTTCCTCAATGTGAGCTGTGGATGTGAGCATGTGTGCTGGGGGATGGGAATGTTGGTGTAATTGCCTCCTTGTGATAACGCGGATCTAATGCCGACTTTATAATGCTATTTCACTGAAATATCATGCCGAAGGCACCCAACACAGCGTTTCATCCGGTCATATTTTACTAACAAAACTGGTGAGCCAGTTGTTGCCATAACCCCAAATACTGAACGTTAAGCACGGAATAGAAACTACCATTCTGAAGTTGTGTCTCCACATTTGCTTTGAAAAACATAAATAACTGTCGAGATTCAATAACAGCAGTTTAAAGTTACAAACATTTGCTTTTATTGCCTTATTATTATTGTTAACAAAATAAACTTTTCCTTAGTCTTAATTTCACTATTTGCTTTGACTAACTAATTTTTCGTTTTATGTCCGTATTTACTTTTCATACACTATTAATGCTGATAAAAAATAATGTAAACCTTCAAACTAACTAGAAAGGCTTATTCGGAGTTATTTAAGACCACATCGAAGGAAAGGTAAATGCTTAACCGAGTGGACTTCGAGTGCACTGTTGTGAATGTGAATACGACAGACCTTTAAGGTTTCTTAGACGCAGATTGTGCCTTTAATTGCTCTTTTACGAAACGTAATGTCAACATACTATCATACGATCTTGCAGTTAAATTGAATGTAGATGTTTTCGTTTCCGAAAGCTAATTTAGCTTAAACGGTCACTATGCTCCGTGAAAAGTACATATGGTTTTACTTCTGTTATGCAATGAGTTGTCGCGCACTTTTAAAAAGTACTTAGACTATCGGGGATATAAATTTACACTGATAACGATGCCCTTAAATACAACGTTTTTAAAATCGCATTATGTGCATTATGCTATTCGCCCTGACGAACATTATAGAAAGATTTCATTGTAAGGTAACACTTTGAAAAATGACTGTCCTAGTGTAGAGTAATAAAGGAAATCAACTGGTGCATTCGTCCTAGCTTTTGGCACAGCACAAATGTACTGAGTAAAATCAATAAAATGTAATCACAACATCACGACATCAGAGCAAAATAACAACGCTTGTTTGGCGTTGGCATATTTTGTCATGCGTTGTGCTAAATATCCAGTAAAGGGTAAGCCTGGCAATTACGAATTTCCGTAGCTTGGCATTTAGATATTTTTGAGGCGATTGAAGTTAAATTATAGCTCGTAGTTCTGCAAAGTCAGCAATTTAGCGATGGGAATTTTCCTGATTAAGTATTTTTTATTTTTATTAAAAAAACAGGTATTGATGTAACATGTATCGCCTGTTGTTTGAATTGTTTGATTGTGCGAAACATCCAGATCAAGTCTAAGGATTTCGGTGTATCACAGCTGTCAGCCCGACGTGCGGGGGTCTGTTATGGAACACAAATCTTGTTCAACAGCCAACATTCTTTCTCTGTGATCAATATTAATAATTATAATTATTCTAGGTTCTTATATACTGCTTTATCACAACCTAGCTCGTTGGTCGTCCCAAAGCGGTTCAAATATTATTATCCGTGGTTATAAGGCCTTTGCAACCAGCCAGTATCTTTCTCAATTCTCTCGGGAGCATACAGCCTGTACTGCCATTTCAGCGTTCACAGCTAGCATTCAACAATTCTAGCACTGCACAACCACGTACTCATTTTCAGCTGAGTACACTGAAATAAGCGGGGTAAAGTGTTTTGCTCATGATACAGCACAGTGCCGTGCCGTGACTCGAACCGTCATTAAAATTGCGCGTCGTCCGTCCTTAAATGATACTTGTTGGCACTTTTAGTGACGAAGTACTGAATTAATCTTTCTCAAAATTCATATGAAAGTTTCCCTTGGTTCGTAGTTGTGCAAGTTTTATTTTGGGGCTGAATTGGAAAGGATAAAAAGATGGCTACCAGGTATCCTGTTATGATTTTAAAAGTTTGGTTTTTTTATCACTATTTCTCAAGAAGCACATGATATACCTAAAACATTTTTTAGATCGTATTGTCAATAGATGTGCATGTTTTGTTTAGAAACTGAGCTTTAAAAATACACGATAGCTGCCAGGCAGCCATGTTGGATCTTCGAAGTTTCATTTTGGTATCGATATTTCAAGACGTACCTGACATATATATGTAAGTTTTCCTTTGTCCATAGTTGTTCATATTTCATATTTTGACTGACAGGATAAACAAAATTGTCATCTTGGATTTTAACAGTAAAAATTGAATTGCTATTTTTAATGACAATTAAAACAAAATTTACCACAGGATTATTAACTGTTGACAAAGCTAAATATCAAACAGATGAGAAAAAGTGGAGAAATGAAGGGCAAAGTCATACTTACAAAATGTAGTCAGAACTAATGAAGACCGTACGACGATTGGCACCAAGATCCCTTGGATCTTTTGTTTTGAATAGCAGTAGGAAGGACTTTATAAATTAATGATTAATGATTTTCAAAACCTTCTGGCGTCTCCCTGGTCGACTCGTTAAACAATTATTATACATCAATCGTTTTCATAAGAAAAAAATTACACCATCGATCGTTGATGAAGACGACGTTCAGAATGGAGAAACCTAACCTTGTGGCTGTTACGTTGTGCCATTATGACACAGTAGTGTATTAGGTCGGTTGTAAGTAGCAGTTAAGGAGCTATTACAAATAGTGTTGCAGTCACTGATAACAGGGCATTATGTCTTTGTTTCTGGTTATTGCGAGAACACCTGGCACTTTTTCAAACAGTTTTGATATAAAAATGCCTTTTAACGCTTTTGGCAGACAACCAGGTAGACTCCCTAGTACAGTGCCCGTTTGCCTAAGTGCTTGCAAAATATATAAACCTCAGTGTTTGTTATTCTAGAACGTTGGGAGAGTATAATCCATTATATGCTAGTGAAAATATTGAATTAGAAGCACGCGAAAAAGGCTGACACATTTCAATAGTGAAGATAAAGGGAAGATCATCTGTTTCTATTTTACACAATGTATTTTGTGCTATTCTGTACAATTATGAAAGCGAAAGACTTTTATTAAATGATTATACAGACAGCATAAAGATCTGCATTGTTACATTGTCCAAATTGCAATAAAAAAAAACAGCAGATACAAATGTATATCAGCTTAAGAATCTTTCCGCGAGGTTCCCTTTAGGGTAAAATCTTACCCTAAAGGGAGTGAATGGTTCGTTTTTTCTTACCCTGTTCTCCTATTATGTATCAAATGCATGATGTAATGTTAACATATTACAGGCTAAACTCACGATTGACGTGAAGTTGATGGGTCGACGTGACGTCATGCCTTTTGTATGAATAGGGGAATCCCCCTGTCTCAACCATTGGGTGAGACAAGGGTATCTTACACCGATAAACGTGTGGATACACCTGTCCAGGCAGGGTAAGATAAAATTTAATCTCTCCCCTTGCCGGTGGCTACCAAAGTCCTTAAAATTGTAGTTGTTATTCCCTGCTTAACGTTCAGCATTCAGGATAATGCGACCGGGCTGAATAATGTACTTGGGCTTTCCGCATGGTATTTCAGTGAGATAGCACTATAAAAACGACATCAAATCCGCCTTATTACAAGAGGAGACTGCATTAAAATACTCTGCCTCCGGTACACATACACACATTCACACATAAACACAACACTGGGATGCGAACCCATAAATGACCGTAGCTGTTGATAGGACTTTTAACCCTTTAAACCAAACAAAACCAAACCTCTTCTTTGGAATGCATATGTATTGGATGATTAAGTAGTGCAAGCCATTTGTGTGACATTTTAATGTCAATTGACCTGTCAAATTGCTTTTAGATATATATTAGCAACAATAACGTCGTTCAAATTAAGTTATTTTTGTTTTGTTAAAAACATAATTGATTTTTTTTCATTATATATTTCTTGATGAAAGGTTGTTGAATGCTGGTGGATTTCCGTTATTAGCTCGCCTGCCGTTATGGTGCGACAGTCTTTCGTCATTTTTTTCTACAAACGACTTCTTCTATAGAACGGAAAGGCGTCGAGTCATTTGTCTGGAAGTTTCGGGGGATAAAGCAAATATTGTTTCCTAATAACATATGACCCTGGCTTTAATTCAAGGTCACATGGGTCAAAAATGTAAATTACACATACGACTTCAGAAAAAAAGAAATGCCTCAAGTCATACGTCTGCTGTAATAATGATAAACAAAGCTTGCAAACAAAAATTACTTTGACTTATTCGTATGGTCACATAATTCTTCAAACAACTGCTTTTGAAGAACAGAAAGGCTGTCATTAAAATAGGCTGGTAGATTCCTGGGAGGATCCCCCAAAACGTTTTCGAACAAAAATGAACCTGTACGCAAGGTCACAGGAGTCCCCTATGTCAAACGCTTTAAGAAGTTTTTGTGAAGAACAAAAAGACAGAGTTTATGCTGCCAAGCCCTGGAATAGCGCCAAGCAGAAATTGTGAGTAACCGTAATTGCTCCTTCTGACCTTGAAAGTGGCTTAAGGTCATTCATTTGAACAGACTTTGTAGTTCTTCAAGCACGGGTAGCCTATTGGAGTGAGAAAAACTCGTTTAAAGGAAAACGTTGACCCTGGACGGACGACGGACGCTGCACCATAGCATAAGCTCACTTGGTCATTCGGGACAAGTGAGCTGAAATACAAATGACCTGTTTGCATGGTCATAGGGGTAAAGTATGTCATTAACTTCAAACTACTTCTTCAGGAGAACTAAAAAGACAGGTATGATTTTAAGCTAGTATATCCTTGTGATAAAGCCAAACAAAGTTTGTGAAAACAAAAGCTTTTGATTTATATTCAAGGTCAACTTTTCGAACAACTCCTGGAGAACTCAAAAATATAAAACCATGCTATTAGGCTTGAAGGTTCCTAGAATTGAATGCAAAACATAACACTGACCTTGATTTATAGACTAGTATAAATATTCAAGGTCAAATCTTGATAAAGTTTGCGAATAAAGATATTTTTGACCTATATATATGAGGTCAGAACAGGTCAACATGTCAAACGTTTAAAAAAAAATCTTTTGTGTATTTGTTTGAGTGACCTCCACAGATTTTAAATGTCATAAGGGTCAAATGATTCTAAATCTTTCAATCAGATATATATATGTGTATACATATTTATATTGTGAATAGGCATAGTTTATAATATAGTCTCTTTACTTCATCATCAGTTAGAAATAAAACAGTACAACTCTGATAATTGAAATTGATAAAATTAAGCGGTTTTACTAATAAACGGTTTGTTGCAACAGTTTACACGACAAAGTGTTTTTATCCGTTAAGCTCTTACTATGACCGATCGGTTCCAGAAAGGCAAAGCGGCCTAATGGTGCAGTGAATACAATTTCAGTACACGTTAACTATTACTTATTATTTTATGATGAAATCACAATATGTGTCTCACGTTCATATTTTCGTAATGGATATTTGCGTTCTGCTGCATTTGTTTGATTGTTTGGGGTTTAACGTGATCGCAACAACCAGGGTCCTACGTGGTACTGCATATGTATACCCTGTAATTTTAATGGGTGGCATGAATGGTATTTCAGTGAGGTGACACTCTTTTAAGTCGGTATCAAAACAGCGCTATCGCTTGAAAGCAAACACCCAATATAACCTGCCACCGGTATACATACAAGCATCCCTCATACACAACACACATGATGGCACGTCTTAAAATGACCTAAGCAGTTGATAGGACGTTAAACAATGTATAAACAACCAACCTTGGTTGTCCGTTTTTTTTCTCTTTCTCGAATCCTTGCTGCTGATCTTTTAAAGCGGTGCCACCTTATACAGTAGTCTTGATATGACCTTAGCGGTTGCGAGGACGTTAAATCGCAAACGAACAAGCTTTGAAGTCACGTGACTGTCTCAAATCACCATCACATTTATTTCCCAAACGTGATAATAATAGAGAACCTACGACTTATAGGTTGACCGTCCTTATTCATGTTCTGTAAGTAACAAAGGATATATCCTTTACCCTATCCGTAAGTGTTATGGAGTTGGAACAATGGTAGCATATAGATTAATGATAAAATGGAGAACAAAAACTGACTCGGCCTTTTTTGTTACACTTACGAACGTATTGTGTTCAAGTTTTTTGTTAGATTACAAAAGGGTACTTCTTATACTGTCATAAGCATGCTAACTAATTGACTGTATCGTTACTCAGTCTTTGTGAAGTAAACACAGAAAATCAATTATGAAAATGGTTTATAATGCTGTTAAAACCTGGATATTGTAATCGCACTTCCCGGTAGCACATTCTTAGTTTTATCGAGATTTTCTTCATTAAGTAATATCTAATTAAATCTTATATGAATGTACTATTGGCGAGAAATGTGTCGATTCTGATCAACACCTGTGCAATTTTGAAGAGAGAATAAACTTTGTTTATCCTAATGTCCGTCTCAAGAGCTGGCTTATGGAAATCCCACTCCAGAGTTTTTCTTATTTTTTTCTACTTAGAGGACATTTAAGAGATCAAATTTGATCATGTACCCTCCTTACAATACTTGGAATATGTGTTATCTGTTTTCTCTCTTCCTTCTTTGGTATTTCAATTAAGTTGATTAACCCTAAACATACATATTAACATCTTTGTATATTAGTGAGATAGCACTCAGCAATCAGCATAACATATTTTCTATTACAAGTCGGAAATCATCCAAGCATACATAAGTTACACATGAGAAAGCATGCCTTAAGCGAAAGCGCGTCCTTCAATGATTGGAACTGTGATCAAGATTCTAAACCCAATCAACAAAACCAGAAGCACGGAGGGCCTGCGTCGCGCGCCTCGGTATTAAATAAAAAAAAGTATCCAGGTACAGGGACAGCCCACTAGTTGATAGAGTTGACTGTGTTGGTTTCGTCTTGTCCATACATAAGGTTAGGGTATGACGATCGCAAATATGTCCATGCTATGAGGAATGAGAGCAGAACAACGGGCGATCTAGGTACAGTTGTGGGATCGCACAACGTTACACGATTCGCGGTGTGCGCACGATGTGTGCACGGTGTGTGAACTATGTGTGCACGATGTGCGAACGATAAAAAATTGAACGATCATTGCTTGCGCACATTTTTGCGGACGATCGACGAACGATGTGTGATAATAATCGTGTTTGGTGTAAATTGAGGAATGGCTTAACAATATATACGGTTTCGTGTTTAAACATACAAACTCGACATTTTAGTATGTTTCTATATTCAAGCTACATCTCTAAGCTTATCTTTCTGTCTATACTTTCTTAAATTTAGAAAGGTGATTTCGGTGTCTTTTAATCGAACTTAATCGACACGTGTAAAATAACAACATAGTCTCGGCAACACAGGTAAACATAGCCACTTTGTACCTGGATCGTAGTTTTCCCCCGCCCGGGGCACTTACGTATAAGTAACTCGCCAAGGTATGAAAAACATGTGAAGGGGAGCTATAGACCAAAAAGAATGCACATAACAAATACTAAACGTCCTGTTGTGTTTCATCACAGTCATACGGTATCACATATCAGCTTTATGTGTCAGACAAGGACCAGGTAAAATTCCGGTCACTCATCAAATTGTTATTTACCTGTTCCGTTACCGAGGAGCCAAACCCATTCTTGACAGTCTAACGGTCACTGTATACCGTGTTACACGCATTGTAAAATTATACATAATCTTAATCATATAGATGAGAGAATTACAGTAATGTATACAGTGTACATTATTGCCTACGAGCCTTTCGTATTTTTTTCATTCCGTAATATTGATCAACAAATTGTACCAAATCGCACAGTTGTCCGGAGAGAAGCGCAAAACGGGGCGAACGATTGTTGAATCGCCCAGTTGTGCGCACCATGTGTGGACGGTATTTTTGGTGCGTTGTGCGGTCACACAACTGTAGCATGGATGGTTCTGTATTTCATGCCCAGCAAATAAGTAAGCAGTTTTCAGGGTTGATTTTGAAACTGTTTTCGCGATACTATCTAGAGAATAAGTCCAGACTCCAGGCCAATTCCTGTTGAAGTATGGATTTGTTTCTTTAATGGGATTATACGTGAATAAGGCTTAAGCATGCAGATCGGATCAGTTTATCATGTTCCCTTTTTGGGCCCCGCCCATGTGCACTCAAACGGTCATATCCTTCTGTACAAGGACAGTCCAGATTTTGAATCATTTACTTCTATTTCCCCTTGTTCGTCACCCCTGCAGATCGGCGATATTGAAAAAGTAGATATGATGTTACCCACTGCCTATATTGTAAAAGGTGACTAATGTGGGGCTCTACTTGAAAACACAAACGCGATCAAAATAAATCTACTGCACGCATAACAATATTTTGTATCTTTCTTTCTGCCTCTATAGCTACATGTACATGTACCTTTTATTTTAGAACGCCTGCCTTGGCTAGACCTAGCTTTTGGCTTTAATGTTGAACGTTCGCCCAGATACGGAAAGTTATAGCTTCTATCCCCGGGATACGTTAATGTTATTTGCATGATGTTTAAGGAAGGTACACTGATAATACCCCCGCTCCTATATAAACCAGAACTGTAAGCTAAAGGCTAACTAAGGTAAAGTATTGCAAAGCAATCCATAGTCTCCCACTAGTAATGATTTCTTTATTCACTTGCTGTACACTTATTTAAGTATATAGGTCACTGACATACTTCTTGTATCAATGACAAAACATACTGGCAAACTAGATAGTATTAGCCTAGATGAACCAGTTTAGCTGAAATTATCATGGCAGTTAAGAAAGAGTTTTCAGGACAAAGATTTTTAATAAAGGGCTATTTTCCTTAAAAAGGAACAGAATAAAAAAAAATACCCTGTTGCACGACATCATGGGTGTTTTGGCCATAGCTGTAAACTTGCATTGAAATCGGCCCAGTAGTCTAGAAGGGAGACAAGGTTTTTTTCAAGAAAGGGTCATAATACTTTTAAAGGGGTCGGCCTGAAAAAGTACTACATGGATGTACAACATCAGGGGGCAGTTACCATATCTGTAAACTCTCTTTTTTGAGATTGGCCCAGTAGATTAGGAGAAATTGCCGTGACAATGATTTTTCAACAAAGGACCATAACACCATAAAAAAGGGTTAACAAATACCTGGAAGCACAACACCAGGGGTTAGTTATCATTAAGTTTCGAATCCCACCACTCGTACTCAAGGATTAAGATTACAAGGATTTTTCTATATTGCCTAACCCCTACGGGTTTGGAGAAATAATAGGTCTGCTGTATTTAACTTTTAGCTCTTAGAGGCATCTTTTGTTGGGGCCCTGCAGAATCGGAAGGTTTCTTCTGTGTCTTTTACATATGTGTCATCGTCCATCGAAGAAACCAATGTTGCTTTTCTGTAGAACTTGCAGTTTTCATGTCCATATATTTTTTATTAATAAAATACTATCATTTCATTACACACATCATTTTGGTGAACATAATTTTAATTGAAATCAGGAAAATTAATGAAAATTAATTAAGAATTAATTCAAATATAATTTGCGATTCGAGCGTTGTTTATTATCATAGATGAACATTATGTTTTTTTCATCTTTGAATTAATTGCTGGCCAAATTGGATAATAATTGGACTATTTCGACGTTTTCAAAGTATTGCTTCCAATTTTATTTCTGCGTTAATCACAACGGTGGGTTATTTGGTTGGTTCGGTGCTTGTATGAGGGTTTGACGTCCTAATACAGATAAGGCCTCCCAAGGAAGTTCCTCAGTGAGTGTTATGTATATGTTCTTGAGGCGTTATGTTGGTGTGTTTGCGTCCTAGTGATAGCAAACCCCAACTTTAAAAACTGCTACCTTGCTGAAATAAAATGTAAAAGGCACCCAACATACCATTCCTTCCGGTCGCATTGTATGGCAGCAGACCTATTGTTGGTTCTTCATAGTCTCCTTAGCAGAATGTATAAATCAAGTCTTACTCAAGTTGGACTCAATGCAACTACCAAATGTCACCTGGTTCATTTGCCGATTAATTTGACCAGATTAACATTGCCTGTTTGTATGATTTTGCGAAGGGAGACAACTATTGAAATGTTCAAAAAAAAATACCACTTGATGAGATTTAACATTTTTATTGAAGCTACACAAGAAATTGTTTAAACAACCAAAAACGATCAATTAGCAAAATGTTATCAGGACAAAGTTGCTAGCGGTAGTGACAAGTCATGTACTGTCCTAGAAATTCTCCCTCCAGTTACCAATTCTGCCTTTTGTGTCAGTATCAACCCCGGTTTAAATCGAAAAGAACATAGATCCATGTGGTCCCGTCTTATATTAAGTGCAGTCAACTGTCATATCAAATGGTTTCGTCCTTTAAATCCACGTCTGGTGTCCTGTCTAATTCGAAATTCAAATACTGCAGCTTCACATTCCAGAACATGTAGAACCTCGAAATTTAGCGGCTCTCCACTTCAAGCTGTCGTAGACTCGCAGCTGAGCCTACTTACCGCGTCTAGACATTATTCTTCCGCGATGACGTGTCAGAAAATTTGATATTTTATGGATTCATTTTTTTTTTTTTATGATTATGACATTTCAAATATGGTTTTGTGTTTTGTTCCTACATAATTCGGCTGTATTTAACTATCAGAGAACCCCATCATGTTTTATGATGATCCTTCAAAGACGGACTATATGTTTTTTTACATTACGTCAATACGTCAATTTCCATAANATAAAAAATACCTGCTGGTTTGTAGAAGAACCACATTTAACTTTACTATTATGGTGGGGGTTTTTGCGGAGCATATATATTATATACAAGAGGATCAATGCAAAGTTAAAGTAGCTAGAAGGGAACTATTTGGTTGATATTTTCAACGCGTTTGAAAAATCACTGGTATTTGCATCTAATATCCCTTTTTATTGACATTTATCTAATTTGAAAAACGTGTTTAAAATTGCAGGTGATGTAAATAATGAAGCAATTCGTTCGTATTAGTTTCAGGACACATCAATGTAATGCATAAAGAAAGTCTGATGAAACTAAAATATAAAATTTTACTTGTAGCTGCGTATGCTTTAGGGTTTTTTCGGACATATTTGTTTGCAAATCTATTCAATTTTGCTATGGACTGCAAGTATTCTGTCCGGGGTCTCAAGTATGTATGTTCTCGTCAATGCAAAAAGTAGGTCTACAAAAATCATACGAGTGTATCTCTTGCAAAAGTGCGCGGATGATAACACTGCTGTGCGAACATTCTGCAAAATGTCGCGCAAAGGTAAGATAGAAATGTTGCGAGAAACTCTTTTCTTGCTGGATTTCAGTATGTACCGAGGACACGCATTTATCATTCGTGAATACAAGACTTTTCTAATTCATGTAGGTGACACGTCCATAAATAGTCAACTTTAACTGTGTGAAAGTATTGGGTAGGAGAAAAATGAACCACGCAATGTATCTTTCCATCAGTTAACATTGACTATTAATAGTTGGAACCTGTCATGAACGTAGCACCATATACTCTCTTGGCATAAACAAGTCCATTATCATGAAAATAAATTTGAAAATATGGTTATTGATTTGAAATTGGAAGCAAATACATGTGGTCATGAAGCAACTGCGCAATTGTTTCTCTGTAAACCTAATCCTAAAGTTCAATGGCATCTTAAGCTATTCTAATTCGTTATTCAATTCTGCATAGTGTTGGTTTTATAGCAAACATGTCCCCACGAGAAGTCAAATGCAGACACTTTTCTTACAATTTTTTATTTCAATTTCGATTTATAGGCATTGAACATTTTAAATTATCCATCATCTGTGACTCTTGATGCTATTTCAGCGCCTATTTAGTATATGAAGTTGTTTGTTTTAACAGAACTGTTTAGGAGTACATCTGTCTTATAATGACTGAGGAAATACCAGTGTTGCAATGGGGGCTATTGATCGATTTTGTTTCTGACATGATGCCGACTTTGGAGCTCACGCTTCCAGCACACTACAACAGCCGCTCACATGCTGAAAACGGGTAAAATAAGTTAAAACCCTTATCATAAACATCAGGGAGTTATACTTTTTAAGTACCTAAGTACGTTCCAGGCTGTAGACGTAGCCCTCTGCCTTCCTTGCATGGGTGAATTTTTAACTTCACAACCGACTTTCTTCTGGTACACTACCAAGGGCGGCGTAGCAAAATATCAAAATACAAGTGAATGTATAGGATGTAGCAATGATGTAAACCTAATTGTCGCAATTTGGCGCTTTATACATGTGTTATTGTCGCCTTTGTGCCAAAAAACTCTTATCTACAGCAACTACAAACTACTGATATACAACGGATACGAATATTGTCTTATTACTCACCCTCGCACCTGAATTTATGTAGGCCTCCCTCCCCCTCCACCAGGCTTCCCGTGGGCCTCCCTTCCCCTTCCACAAGACTTTATTTAAGCCTCCCGCTCCCTCCATCTGCTTTTCTGTTGTCCTCCCTTCACCCTCCAATTGACTTCATTCATGCCTCTCTTCCCCCTCCACAATAGTTCCTGTAGGTCTCCCTTCCCCCTCTACCTGACTTTATGTTGGCCTCCCTTCCCCTTCCACCTGACTTTTCGTTAGCAACCCCCGCCCTCCCCCCCCCTGCACCTGACATCATGTTGGCCTCCCTTCCCCTTCCATCTGACTTCCTGTAGGCCTCCCTTCCTCCTCCATCTGACTTCATGTGGGCTTCCCGTTTCCCTCCACCAGTCTTCCTATTGGCCTCACTTTTCCTTCCTTCATACTTGTGTTATGTAAAATTTACATAATCCAGGAATTCTTAAGTTCATTTAAGTGTCTTCCACCGACGTGGTAATCCATCAAGGGTGGGCAACATTTGAAACCCGACATGATGTTGCCCGTCAAATGCAAGAAAGTGTGTTGCTTAACAGCGATGAAAAACACAAGTCTTCAATCTGCTGTAATAGGTTAAAATGCGGGCATATTGACGTACAATGTACCAAACATTTACGTAAATTGAAACTTCGCAAACATGTAAGCATAGGTAAGCATGCCATCTATTTAGAACAACCTATGTATTATTAATCAAGTGAATCACGATGAACGTTACATATTGTTTTTATTGAATGGTGATTAATAGGATATACCTTCTTCGTAGTAAAAATATCAGCATTTTACATCTTATCTTGTATCAATTTCGTCACTAACCGATTCCTTCGAAACACAGGGAATAAATGAAAATTGCAAATATTGTATAATTCAGTGATGTTTTTATTTCTCTTTTTAATGTTGAGATTCTGGTATGTACACTGTATTCCCATTTTCAGACTATTCGAAAAAATTGGCACTAAATTCAACAGATATATCTAAGTATGTTTAGTGCTATTTGCAAGAATGTTAAAGTTCTCGTATGTATTCCCAACTTCAGACTATTTGAAAAATTGTTACTAATTTAAACCGATATATGCATGTTTGTTTAGTGTTATTTGCAAAAACACTTTCATCTGTTGACTGTACAATGTGTACGACGCTAGGATAAGTCCGGCATGTCATTTGCGTGAGGTAGCACTCGCTAATCGGCATCTGTTCCTTGATATTGCAAGAAGGCAAATACACCGTCATGCTGCATCCAGGAAACATACTTGTTTATATTGTATTACGCATGTAGTTTTTCCTAATATAGCTTTGAAAGACATTTCAGCAATACATTTTACCAATTCAAACTAGTTTACCTTCTTGGTTCGTTCGAAATAGTTATCGTACATAATGAGATTCCCTGGTAATACAATATACACAATTCAATTATCGAACTAGTTTCGTAATACTGCGAGCATGTTTTCAACGGGGAAAACGACAGAAAAACAGTCTTCTGCAATGCTTTAATATTAAGTGAATTTTATATCTCAACAAAAATGCCCAGTTCTGGAGCTTTTACGAGAAATATTTGTCAAATGATATTAACAAAAACTATATTGAAGTCGTCTCAATTAACAATTGCTACATCTGCGTATAATGGATGTGATGTTTATTGTTTTCACGGACCAATAGTTACAGCTAACAAAACTGTTCATACATGTACAGTGGTGTAACAGTGCCATCTATTTATCGTAATATGTAGTCAATTTGTATGGATGCACTACGTATTCTTATTTATTGAAAGTCGTAGACACGCTTCATGTGACCAACCGTTTACATTTTTAAACACATTAGATTGTATTGTTCTTCATCTAACACGACATAATTTCTATAGAAATGTAACAAGTCTTGAATATATTTTTGATAGGGTTATGAGTTTTTGCTGTATGAACAAAGTCAGTATTTATAAATCGTATTTAATTGTACCTATTCATTGTATCTTTTGATGTGGTGTTCGTTGTTATTGCGTTATGCGCTTGTGTATGTGTTAGTTATCTCCCTTGTTAATTCTATTATTTTGATGATAAGTTTCATTTCGTAGTAACTTCTTCATGTATCAACTGTATTACATTTGTATTAATATAAGTCTTGACATGTTGACCAGCAAAGGAGATTCAGAGGCTTGCCTGTTATTCAGTCCATTTTACTCTTCAATCTTTGTCAATAAAATGTGTTGAAATGAAAAAAGGATCGTGTTAATAAGTTTACAATGAACGTTTTACAGACCTAGGTGATTGCAATTTCAACATTGCTTATACACGCAGTACAAGCACAATACAAGTATAACATTACTTCATACTGCATTTTCGTCCTTCTATGACTCATCGGTGGTGATGGCAGGAACCAAGAAGTAGTTGAAAAACAGATTGTGTGGTGCACTTACTTCAATAATTTTTGAAACTTGAAGTACTGTTAGTTTCAAACTAAATGTTTAGTGAAGTGTGTATGCTATAAACAGTGTCACTACAGAAAGGGGATCGCTGTAGAATGATTACCTAGACTACATGTACATTGATATTATTTGTATGTTCCAATGCATACTTACCATAGCCACATCTAACACTAAATGGCATTTGTCTCTTACAGCCTGTACATTTTCACGAACCATTTACAGTAAAGCACTTTTTATTAGATTGCATTGACATTTAACCAAATCTGTAAAATTATTTTAGTTGTAAAACAAATCTCAAATATCTCTTCAAAACGGTAAATATTACAAAAAATCTAACCTTCCTGAAAACTGCTGACCTGCCAACAACATATGGCTAATATAACAATAGCCATTTTTGCTTTTCAAGTTGACATTTGCCTTTTTTGATCTTTTAGTTTGTTTGATGCAATTTCCTTTGACGTTATTAAGCTGCCTTTTATTGGCCCAAAGTCCTCTTCTACGTTGGTGGGCCGTTAAGCAAAGTCCTTTGTTTGACGTTATCTTCTTTAATATGTTTCACTTGATCATTTATTAACCTCCATGGTGTTGTCGAGCTGTTAACAACGTTTTAGAGATTTAATTAATCAGTAATTGATTGAAAAGTTATTGAATTAAATGTCTGCCTTGCGAGCAATTTACGTCCTCGGTGATTTTAAAAAAGATTTTTAAGCGTCTACAAATACTCAAGACTTGTTGTAATTCACTGATTTTGCGTGACCTACTGATTTTGAACGATTCAATGGATAACACCACCCCCCCCCCCCCCCCCCCCC
>NW_018408021.1:604192-621594 GCF_002113885.1 Mizuhopecten yessoensis
TCTCCCTAGTGCTTGGCTTGGTGATACCGCTTTGTGCCTTATTGCTGATTGTTTGCCCACGTTAGGTAGTCGACTGTGCTGGGTGCCTTTGTCGTTGTGTTTCAGTGAGGTAGCACTCTTAATGCGGCATCAGATTTGTGCGATCACAACGAGGCAAGTACACCAACATACCATGTCTCCGGCACACATTTACCCATGCACGCTTACACAACACACATGGAAACGTCCTTAAATGACCAAAGCTATGACATGTAATAGAACGTTAAACAAAATAAACTCGAACCAATCTATGTTATTTGGCCCTTACCGACTAGCATTGGCTATTGATCGTAAAACAATACCAAAAACTTGTAAGTTTGTTAAAGCTCGAGAGTCATCCTTGATGCATTGAATATAACCAACAACTTACATAAAAGACTTGTTAAAATATTACTTGTTATTAGATTACAATGACATTAAGCAAACACGATACACCTTTTAACAATTCATATAACTAGATTTTAATCTCTTTTCGAAACGGTAAAGATCTTCAATTCTTGAATACCTTAAGACTGTTATTCCCGCATGAACGATATAAATAACAAAAACCATATTTACTTTTTAAGTTGACGTTTTGGGTGTTTTTTAATGTTTGATGTCGTTTAATATTTTTATCGATATTTCATTGGCCCTAATGACCTTCTTCTGTGCTGATGGGCCGTTTTAAAAGAATATTAGAAGAATTAACCAAACAAGACGAAATAACATGATGGTTTGAACAATAACGTTCCTAATCAGTCAGATTTGTGAGAAGATTTCAACTTAAGCTAATTTCAGTGAATCAATAATCACAGAAGCTATAGGCTGTCGCGTTAACAATGATTTATACTTATCGAGCAATATTAACTTGTTTGAATAACCGGGGACTCGTGAACTTATACTACGTCTCTGGATTAGCTAATTGTAAGTAAGGAAGTCATCAATATATATTTTTGTTTGCTTTTCCATCTGCCAGCAGTTAACATACTTAAAGAGTTTAAATAATGACCTATTAACTTTAACGCTTATTCCATAAATCATTCTAGTACCCCTATCTATCCAACGTATCGATATATTCTACACATAAAATCTCTTATTCTGCATTAGTGAAAGATCTTTGCACTGTGACACAGTATTATTTGACTTATACTTCGTTTTAATGTATGTCGATTATTTTTATTAAGTGCGTTTGCACGAAGTCAATAATGTCTTGTGCTACCAAGGTAATGTAAATGTAGTCCCTCATATACACTGTTGTGCCGAAGGACATGACAACCATCTTGTTGGGAAAACCGATGCAAAGGAATAGACCTGTACATTTACTCTTAGTTTATTAGGTTGATTAGGTTGATTAGATGATTATATGAGCAAATACATTGATAGGTATATTGTTCTGTTCAATTCAATGAAAAAAACCAGAACATTAGTTCGTTTATAACCTGTCAGATAGTTCAACCTTTCACGGCAGACAATAAATTCAAAAATACAGGTGGTATCACAACAAAACAAGGATTTGGTATGAATGGAATAAGAAAACAACTACTCCTATATCAGAACATCATTTGGAAACATTAAATAGAATAATCTAATGTCTGTAAAAAGTACTTATTTTGACAGGGTAATGCGATATCAAGGCAAATTATAAATTAGACCTATGCATTTTTAACGGCATAACATTTATTGCATGAGCTGTTGCCAACACCCGAAGTTACTATTGTTATGATATTCAAACAGAAATATTGGGCTTCCAATTTGTATTACCAGTTACACAATATATCAAAGACAAGTAATGGTACTGATACAAATACGGTTTCTGTTCTGTAGAAGGATTAACGTCATCGCACAGTTACAGATATGGTTATGTTTTTAGACATCTTCCCGGGGAGACATAATGAAAATACACAGTTAGTAGGGGATGAAAGAATCTATAGATGGCATTATTCATCATATGCAATTGGTGTTGTGTGCGAATACTTGATGGTTTTCAAACGACATTTGTTCATTTCCTGAATAACACTCATTGGGTTTATCATTTTATTGGGTAAAACGTCTTGGTATTAAACAATCGAATTTTATATATATAGCATTGCGATTTAACGTCCTCGCAACAGTCAGTGTCATATGACGACGTGTGCCCGAGGAGACCCCCGGACAAGAAAAACGGCCCAAGGTATGTATTGCCTCCTTGCAATAGCCTGGATATGGTGCCGTCTTTTTAATGCTGTCTCTTATAAGCTATACTGAAGGCACCCATGATAGTATTCCATCCTGTCACATTATACTGGCTTTAAGGTCCAATGCTGTAGTCCCTGCAGGTAGGGCGAACGAATTGTACCTGCTGCCCTGCCCCCATTGCATGATTGTAAGAGCGACTTAATTTTCTGTTCTTTCTAAACTATTTTCTTCTTCCTAATGTCTTCCTTGACAACGTCTCACGTTTGGCCTTAAGTTGAGCGTTCATCCCTCTAAGGAAGGCTTAAGGTTCTGTCCCCTGGCCGAGACATACCAGAGTCTGTAAAAATGGTAGTTTCTTCTCCTGCTCAGCAATTTAGGAGTGGAACGACTGGTTCGCCCGTTGTCAATATAATGTGACTGAGTGGGGTGTCCTGCTGGGTGTCTTCAGCAGTATGTTTCAGCGAGGTAGCACTAAAAAGTCGGCATCAGTTCCGCGCTATCACAAGGAGATAAAACACGAACATATCGCAGCCTCCCAAAATACACATACATACACTACACGCATGCATCCGTGATCTGTGATGACGCTGTAATTTTAGCAATTAAAAATCGTTAAGGTTAGGCATAAAAATGCACAGTTTNTGAACAGACACTTTATTACGGCGACGTGATTTCGGATTATTTTACAGAGCTTTAAAAATGTCAACCATCCTTCATATTACCATCATTCCTCTGATGTATAGTGTGAAGAATATTGAATCTTCCCAGCAAATTATATTCTCTGTATTTGAACAATAAATAGCTAGCATTTTCAGAAAATTAATCCAAAATCCTTTCTTTTGAATGAATATTGTTAACAAATAAAACGGCGTATTTGTAATTGAGAAGAAAATTGTTTGGGCTCTTAAACGGATAAGAGATTCAATGCGGATGATGAATAATTTGGCCATCTAATGCCTTCAAATGAATGAATACATTTTCAATTATACGATTCACATGATGTGTTGTTACCAACAGGTAGCTTAAGATTGATGAATTCACGTATGATTTGTTTTATTTTGTTTAGATACTATAAACAACTAAGGTCATCAAAGGACTCATTGTTTTGCGTGCGTGTGTATAGAAAAGATAGAAAACAGAAGATACAAATAAAAAATAGCACTAATGTTGCGATTGGGACAACATATCGAGTATGGTCCCTTCCATGTCCCCTTCATAGTACACACGACAGAAAACTCCCGATTCTGCAGGGGCCCGAAATAAGTCACCGTTTGCAATACGCAAATACATCTCCTTTTGTGATACGGATTCATTGGGATAAAGCTAGTATATTCACATTTAGCCCTAAACATGAAAAAAAAGGACGCATTTTGAAAAGTTGTATTGATGACTTGTTAAGCTACGCAGGCTTGGAATGACAGGCCGCCGGAAGGACTGTTAATGGAAAGCTGATAATCCGTCCGGGAGCAGAAACGTAAACCAGTTTGTATTAAGCTGGAATTATGCATGCATGCTCTTTTGAAATAATATTTCGTATCAATGGGTGGCAGCATAACTACAGCACTTTTCGGGAGAGATAGAAAATCAGATAAGCATCGAGAACATGGTTTGTAAGAAATCCTATACACATATCCGGCAACATGCAGCGTGATATATATGTACACTAGACCAAGCGTCTAAGACTATCAATTCTCATCGTCAAAGCCGCATCTTTCCCCGGTATAAAGGAATCCTTTCATCATCAGGTTTTTGTATTGAATTGCAAAAGGATCGTCCATACAATTTGAGACTTTAAGTATCTGGTCTCGTGTGCATGCATGTTTTTAAACTATACCATAATTTTTAAATCTTTGTTTATTGCAATATTTCGTTCACAATCATCTTCAACACTTTACGATTCGTCTAGATGAAATGTATTGTACGTTTTAGGCTTTGTTTAACACTAGTTATCAGCTGGGAATTCGAGACTTTGAGTATCTTGTCTCGTATGCCTTTTCTTAACCATAATTTATCTATACTTTTGTTTATTGCAATATTTCTTTCACTTTATATTAGTATCTTCTATTTGAACCCTTTACGAGTCGTCCACATGACATACATTGTACATTTTAGGCTTTGTTTAACACTGGTTATCAGCTGGGAACATTAATTCGTCTGCTGTTATTTTTTACGCTTTAGTGGACCGTTGGCCGTCAGTAGCCAGACCATTCATTGTTAAAGGAAAAGTAATCGACCTGCGTTGCTGCAGAGCTGATATATTTACTGCAGGACACCAGCTATTCACTGTGTATGAGGTTAGAAATTAAATAAGCAACCATGTCTGATCAATTAGAAAACATGTTAGCATAGGTTATATCGAACTTAGAGACTGATAGATTGAACCGCGGAGATTTTCCCGAGGATCATTGGTGTATTGATCTTACATTATGTCTACGAGTGACTCCCTTTGCAGGACGGGAATTGGGGAAAATATACCTCCTGGTTCAAACGGCATGTGGTGTGAGAGTGGTCATTCATGCAAAACTGGTGTCGTACGACTGGTTCGCCCGTCAGTATAATGTGACCGGATGGGGTGTCCTGCTGGGTGTCTCCGGCAGTATGTTTCAGTGAGGTAGCACTATAAAGTCGGCATCAGTTTCGCGATATCACAAGGAGACTAACACGAACATATCGCAGCCTCCCAAAACACACTGGCATACACTACACGCATGCATCTTGCACGCAGGGGAGGCCGTCCTTAAATGACCATAACTGTTAATATGACGTTAAACAATACTTAACCAAACCAAATATCTCGATCATACATGATTTGAACGGTAATAACTTCATGTTACACAAACGGGATTATAACAGCATGACTCAATTGAGGTCATAAATGCCATTTGAAATAATGTACTTAATTTGAAGTTCGTGCGATACCTTATTACAGTGCTACTCGCTAAAATATCATGCATCTATATAAGCGCTAGAATAACATTCCGCCGATCACACAACAGTGACAACAGGTGAACCAGTTGTTATTTTTTTCCTGATTAATAACGTTAAGCAGGAAGTAAAAACAGCCAATTTCAAGAAATGTTCAATGACTTTGGTATGTACTGGCACGGGGAAAGAACCCAGTGCATTCCTGACCTTGACGAACATTCAGCAATAATGCCAATATGTACATGGCGAACACATGTGTTTCCCATTCAAAGAATGAAAAGCAAAAAGCAAATGAGTGCAAAACATCACTTATAATTCAGTTCTTAAACAATTATAAATTAAGGGGTTTTACGCACCTCTCCCCGGCCTGGTCTTAACTGTAATGAAGACGTAACATGCACTCGGGTGATTGTACTTTTAGAAAAGTGAAAATGTATACAGTAAACAATGTTACAAAACATAAATTACACTGCATCATATAGCTTTCTTAGCGTAGGAGTTGTCAGTGATGCTAGGTGCCAAAAAGACTTGAAAACCAAATTGGTCTTCCTCAGTACTGTTACGATGCTAATTTTGATTAAAATCACCTGGTCCGAAAGACCATGTAGAGCTTATGCCATACCGCAACGTCTGTCTTCCGTCCGCCCGTCAACTTTTCCTTTAAAACGCTACTTGTCCTGAACGGCCAAGTTGATTTTGACTAAATTTAGTCTGCCGCGTACTTAGGCCATTGGGACTCAATTTTGTATAACCGGTGGATGTCCGTCAAAATCCGTCTCCTTCTGTAGGAATGACAGCGTTTCATCCAAAGGGCCGGTTTCCAAAACGGCCCCTTCTCTGATTCAAATTTCCTGTTGGTGGTGCATTGCCCATGCCGTTGTGGTCACAAATCTATAAAGTATAAAGATTTAGGTCACTTGGTTTGTTTTTTATGGCTCCTCAAAGTTGTACCTTTCAGAAGCTGTCTAAGTGTTGATAAAATGTGCATGTTATGTAAAATATTAATGAAAATCTAATCAAATGATGGTCACCGTAAAGAATACATTCATGGCATGATTGTGACAAAAAATCATGTTTCCATCGCGCCATTTGGCTGTTTTATGGAAGAAACAATCTCAAAAATGCCATTTTCGATGATAACATTTTAGACACAAAAACTGTGTTTTTTAGAGAATACACCCTTTTATGGGCGTTGGATGCAAACCAATTTTTATCCTATTAAACAGTACGTAATATGCTATTGATGAGAGGAAAAATCATCAAAATGTAAGTGGTGGAACATTTTCAAATGTTGGGTTGAATTAGCCTATGGTTGAATTGCCGATTTTCGACTTTCTTTAGATAATTAACAAAAAAACGAGAGTATTTGCTCGGTATGTTGAGAATATGTACACAGATATGAAAAAAAGTGAGAGAAACACTTTTTCATAAAAAAAATCCAAGATGGCTACTTCACAAGTCCCCGTGGTTGAAGACATTGGCTGACAAATAGACAGAACAACAAACAAAACGTGTTCCTTATGATTTTGGTTGGTTTTCGCATTTACGGGAGTGTTCATAGCTACGGGCGATTGTATAATACCTATATTTATAAGTTTGGTTAGTCACATGGTAACGGGGATCTTTCATATCGAGCCCCAAACATACTTTCGACATATGCACTCCGTTGCCGCATGGAAAACTATTTCAAGTTTTGTCGGAATTTCTTTACCTGTGGTTGTAATGGTCGAGGGTTTTCCAGCGTCCTGTAATACCCAAGGTAGTACAAGATACTGGAGATGTGCGCACACATTCCCATCGTTCTCTCTCCAACTGGGCACTGGCAGTAGTAGTCCTTTATTGGGGCCTCAACATCGGGTGAAACGGTGAACCGTATCCAAACGTTATATTTCGTTTGGCTTTTGTGTCGAGAATGTATTTGACATCGGAGAAGGTCTGGGGAGTGCTGGTAAAGCCACACCTCATAGTCTCCGTCATCACTTAAATGTTCGGCGATGTAACCAGGAGCCAGAGATATCTGATACGTTCCACACGTAATGGTTCTCAAGTAATCAAGATCGAGACGGGGAAACAGTACGGAAGATGCATCCATCTTGACAAACTCGGACCTTGCCCGTCTAGATAGATCCGGATCTGTCTTGACTCTCTGAGCTAAACCATTCGGTGTTGTCAAACGGTCCTTCATACGTTCAGCCATTAGCCTATCTTTGGCATCTCTCTCTGGAGATCTCTGGTAGATCGGTCCTCTAATACCATTCAGACAGGCTGTGACGGTTCGAAGCAAAGCCTCGATGACATTGATAAAGCTGTTAGACACCAATTGCGTTCGGAAGAACGTCCAGTGTTTCAGACGACCATGATAGGATTCCACAATCCACCTCGATTTGGTGATAGTTCTGTCAAGATTTGCTTGGACGTCAGAATGTTGACTTTGACCGGGTTTCAGGTATGACGGCATGCTAGCATTGAGGCCAGAGGCTTCGAGAACTGGTAGGACATCTCTAAAACCTCGGTCAACGACAACGTTGTCGTCTGGTTGTAGCCAAGTAACTAGCTTGTCCATGACTTTTTTTGTAATTGTAGCATCATTTTCGCTGCCAGTGAATGGTCCTACTGTGTCCAGAATGTAGCCATCTGGTAAGGCGATGCTCATGAATTTGAGATAGTTTCTCTTCTTCTGGCCACAGTAGGACATTCTCTGGAGCTTGTGGTCGGAGCTTTTCTGGATATAAATATAGGTGCCATCTAATATGGCAGTGGCTTTATCTCCAAAAAATGCTTCTGAAAAGACAGTATTGTGCCCGAGCAACTGTTCTCTTGTCAAGTGATCCGGACCTAGAAATTGTGGGACTATCGATGTGTCTAATGCCTGTACTATGGAGTGGAAAGTTTTGGACACACTTGACTTGGAAATTCCAAAAAGAGAAGAACACTGACTCCAGGAAATGTCGGTTTTCAGTTTTACCCAGAACAGTAATAGAGCATCGTGTGTAGTCTTGGTATATATACCAGATGAAAGATATGGGGAACAGTGCGAGTGGATTTCGAGGAACTGATCTTTGGACCAACCTGTCCAGGCCATGCATGCCGAGTCATCAAGAGAAGAAAAGCTTATTGTAAACGCAGACTGGTTCTGTGAAAGGACGTGCGACACCTCTAGGAGGTCATTAATGATTTCGGACGATTTTGATGGTAACTGAGATTCCAAGGAACCTCTACCATCAAGGACAACCTCTGTAGACGGATCTAAGTCGTTACCAATAAGGTGAATGGAGCAGACGCGGGATGAGGTGGGACACCACAGTTTGTGTGAATAGATCAGGTGATGTCTTGCACGTTTTGGTAAGACTGATGATTTTGTTCCATTTCTTGCAAAGGTAACAAGACAGAGACAGCATTTTTTGTGTGAAGATGATCCATTCAAAAGATCATGAAGGGTCAGCAACGGCAGGATATGGGACGGGGAGTCGTCTTCTTCCTCTATTTCCTGGTTCTGCTCGGGTTCAGGTTCAGGCTGATTTTTGTTCCGAAGATACTTCATGTAGCACTTCTGGCAAATAAGTGCTTGTTCCTTTGCTGACATCAATCCTTGTTGCACCAGCGTATCTAGGAGCCATTTATATTGTGGACTATTTACATTGCGTGCACTTCTGTTCTTATTGCCACTACGTTTCTTGAAGTATACTTGACACCCTTCTCCAACACATTTACCCTCCATCTTGAAACAATAACGATTGGTTTATGAAGCGTCGATAAAGTAACAAAATAGCAAGCCACCGATGATTGCTGTAAACAGCTAATACTTAGTAGTTTGGTACAATTATGCGAAAATGTGTGATAAATAACGAACAACTAATTACACAAAATAACAAGACAATATAATAAATCACATTCAATACCTCCAAGAAGCGCAGAATTGATTGATTACTTAGAACAAAATAAAGTATTTCATATGGATAATCTATCTATTCGATGTGGCGTGGTCGGCAGGCACAAAGAAAGTGAGACAAGTCAGGGTCCCAACCCTGACAGAGCCACAACGCTTTGGAGATGGGACAATAAAACAAGGAAAGTGAGACAAGAATAGCTAGCGTCGAGTCAATGATTCCGTAAACGTATAGACAAAGACAAGAAGATACGGATAAATGTACAAGGCCACACGATCAGAAAATTCAGAAGAGGACAACTTGAGATAGAACAGTATTCATGTATCAGGGTGTCCTCAGTGTAAATCTTTATATCGATACTGTTTATTTAGTCGTTACACATCATAAAACTGTCATGAAAATATCCGCTCTGATATTCAATATAAAAGTTTGTATATAATAAGCTATATAATAGGGTTTCAGACAAGGTTGTTACTCATTTCCCCTTTTCTTTCAATTTACAACCACATTCAGGCGGCGATATGAGAACGTTCCACCACATGGAATTAGCTGATTTTTGGTACACATATGAAACAAGTAAAGCTCTATCCGATTTTCTGATGGAAATTTGCATCCAAAACTATATAACGGGAGAAAATTGCAATTTTATGGCATTTTTCTTCATAATTGTGTCTCTGCAAGTGCATTTTCATCCGAGAATTTTTTTTTTTATGTTTTATGAATAAACACGATGTTTTGGAAATATTTATCAAAAGAAATTTATACTATGTTGCGAATTACAATTTCGAGATAACCTTCTTTTATTTACGAACTTATGTCTTTGATGCTGAAATTGACAACTTTATAAAAATACATTTTCACTGAAATTATGAAATCTGGGTGTCGGAAAGGTGTAAAATTACTCTTCGGAAAAGAAAAAAACAGTAGTTGAGCTAGATAAGAAATTATACGGGGGCAGGCTCCTATGGAGAATTAACATTACTGGAAACAGGCCCTTTGGTGTAAAGCATCCTTGGGTGAAAGGGAACCAATTTTGTATAAACAGTGGGTTTAACCCCTTGGGACAGAGTGGCGGGGCCCAATACGGGATATAGAGGAGTAGCTTTAATTTCCTTCTTATTCTTTGGGATGAAGGAATTTTGACCAAATTTGAACAGTAGCATAATATTTGGAAGGGAAATCAATTTTGTATAAATGGTGGGTTTGGACCCCCTGGGGTCTGAGGGGCGGGACCTAATAGGGGAAACATAGCAAATTCTTCAAAAACCTTCTTCTTCTGTAGGAATGCCTGGATTTTGATTCAATTTGGGGTGAACCACCCTTGGGTAAAGGGGAACCAATTAGGTATAATTGGTTCCCCTTCTGCTAACATTTCCAGGTGAGCGATACAGGCACTCTGGGCCTCTTGTAATAATTTTAACATTTTAGAAAGCACAAAAACCTCATGTTATGTATATTATAATAAACGATTAACCATAACATTCCTGTAACATTGTTATCATCAGAATAAGAGCAATTATTACATTTAATTTTTCACATATGATGTATTTAAATTTTGGCACAGGTGAATATAACATAATAAACTTATTTAAACCAACACTTGCATTTACAAATGGGGATGTTTTTATTGTATACCTTTAATGTAAAACACCTCATTAAGTTTGCTATATTCTCACTGTTAAATCGATTTGTTTCAGAAGTAAATCAACTTCAAAACATAAAATCATCACAAAAAGGAACATTCCCCCACTGCAGAATCGGCAGCGGTTTCGTCCTTATTTTCTATTTAGGGAAATTTTAAAACTCAAGAGAATAGACCAGCTGTGTCCCACTACATGTGTATCGTTTAAGGCGACTGATATGGGCCCCCTGCATAATAGGGGATGTTCTAATATGTCTTCTACTAAGGGGATATAGGAAATACCAAAATTCATCTGCTGTTCCCTTTGTAACTCTTTGGACCTTTCAGTTTCCTATCTGTCCTGTTTTCTTTCTATTCAATATACTTTCTGTTTCGGTCGGTGTCTCCCAAGGCACCTCATATGACCCTGGCTGTTGTCTCCCTAGGCACCCATCCTCATATGACCCTGGCTGTTGTCTCCCTAGGTACCCGTCCTCATATGACCCTGGCTGTTGTCTCCCTAGGCACCCGTACTCATATGACCCTGGCTGTTGTCTCCCTAGGCACCCGTCCTCATATGACCCTGGCTGTTGTCTCCCTAGGCACCCCATATGACCCTGGCTGTGGTCTCCCTAGGCAAATCATATGACCCTAGCTGTTGTCTCCCTAGGCACCCATCCTCATATGACCCTGGCTATTGTCCCCCTAGGCACATCATATGACCCTGGCTGTTGTCTCCCTAAGCACCCATCCTCATATGACCCTGGCTGTTGTCTCCCTAGGCACCCGTCCTCATATGACCCTGGCTGTTGTCTCCCTAGGCACCTCATATGATCCTGACTATTGTCTCCCTAGGCACCTCATATGACCCTGGCTGTGGTCTCCCTAGGCAAATCATATGACCCTAGCTGTTGTCTCCCTAGGCACCCGTCCTCATATGACCCTGGCTGTTGTCTCCCTAGGAACCTCATATGACCCTGGCTGTTGTCTCCCTAAGCACGTCATATGACCCTGGCTGTTGTCTCCCTAGGAACCTCATATGACCCTGGCTGTTGTCTCCCTAGGCACCTCATATGATCCTGACTATTGTCTCCCTAGGCAGCTCATATGACCTTGGCTGTTGTCTCCCTGAACACCTCATATGACCCTGGCTGTTGTCTCCCTAGGCACGTCATATGACCCTGGCTGTTGTCTCCCTAGGCACCTCATATGAACCTGACTGTTGTCTCCCTAGGCACCTCATATGACCCTGGCTGTTGACTCCCTAGACACCCCATATGACCCTGGCTGTTGTCTTCCTAGGCACCTCATATGACCCTGACTGTTGTCTCCCTAGGCATCTCATATGACCTTGGCTGTTGCGATGATGTTAAACCCCAAACAACCAAACACATGAAGAAAACACATGTTTCAAAATTTAGTAAACCGACGTAGACCGCTTATTCTGGTATGTGTTTTGGTGCGTTTGTTTGTGATACAAATGTAAGACATCATTGCAACAGATTAGGTCTTGAAAAAAAAACAGTCTGGAAGCGAGACAACAAAGGATAAAGAGCTGCAATAAGGGCAGCAAATCGATGGCTAACCTCCCCTGAGCAGCACAAACGGAATGGCCTTTATAAATGACTAAAACATTAAGGCCAGAGTTCAGCAGAGCTAGTAGTTGACCTTGAATCTGCAGTTTATTTATCGATCGAAACATCGCTGCTGGCAATTGTGAAATAGTAGATAGTATACTCTTCAATTTTTGAAAGCCTCCGCATGCAACAAACAAATAATATATTTAACATGTCATACCATTGTTCAGTCGTAGAAAATAATTGTTGTTGGGTACATGCGGAGGCTTTCATTTCTGCATGCTAATTGACCAAAAAACACCATATCCTGGCTATTTCTGTATAGCAACGCAACTTTGTTTTAATGGTAGGGCATCTACGCATGCGTATTAGAAAAAATCTTTACCAAGAAGGATAGCTCCAATTAACCAATATGATGTTTAAAACCAACATTTGTTAATAAATTCAATTTGAAATATTTAGTCACTTCCTGATATGATTTAGCAACATTTACCTTTAGGCAATGAAGCGAATCGATATTTTCCCCTTTGTCATCCCTTGATAGAGGATATACTGCATTCTGAACACTTTCTTACACAGCGGAGAGGAGATTGAAAACAATGTAAGAGAAGAGATCATACGAAAGGACGATAATATAATATTTATACCATCAACTGAGGTCATTAACGAAAACGAAACAGGTTTATACATATTTCAACCTTGACACAGAAATAAAATATTCCGAAACTGACGACGAAATGGTTACTAAATAGTTTAAATACTGTATATTTTTGTGCATTGTGCACCCATACTATACAATATATCGTTATTGAGATACATGTGTTACAACTGTATTTTAACAAAGCTTAACATTAATCTACACCTTAGTAACTAGGTAAGCCCAATGTAGACAAACACCGTCTATGATTTTCCTAGATAATTTCATGTACATCGATCATTTTCACAAAGGACAAGTCCGACGTGCCGAATAAACGTGTTATCAAAATCGCATTAACATTCAGGTATTCTTACTCTCGGCGCTGATCCAAAATTCCTGATCGCTGCGCTGGCCACTGATTGGCGGAGACGTTCTCTTCTAAGAAACGGCTGTACTGGTTGACTGTTAATTTGCTCTTGATGGGGTCATTTCAAATTGAACAATTTTTGTGGTAATTTCAAATTCTAAATGGTCTCCAGACCCCTGATTAGCTGAGACATATTCGTCTTCTCGGAAAAGGCTTGACTTGGTACAAATGTCTCGGATGAGTGTTTCTACATGTCGTGCTTATCATAAAATCACTTAACATCGGATTGATCTGATATATATGATATTTTCTACTTTTTCCCAAGAACGGCTGCGCCGATTCAGTCTCAATTAGTTTGTTAGAAGGTTCCCAAAGACATTTTTACCTTTCGTGTCGATCTAAAAATCAAAGATGGCCATTGAGGCTTCTGACTGACTTAGGCTTTTGAGCGTTGGGAGCTTCAAGGCCGTTTGCTTTTTCTCATTTTCCTTCTCAATTTTGTTTGTGGTGTTGACCTGTGCACCTTTCTTCAAATGACCCTAGCTATTGCAAGGGCGTTAAATCCCTTAAAACAAATTTATGAATAACCAAACTTGAAACGGGTTGCAGAAAATAAAAACATATTCCGTATATCCTAGAAATAGACCATTTCATCGTTCACACTCTTTCTTATATCAGCCTTTCAAAGTGCTCAGTCTAGAATCGAGTCAGAAGAAAAACAACTATTTTTATTCTTTCAATTATTACTCTTGGGCGCATAAAATGGGCTATTAAAATAGCACAACTAATGGAATGGCAGTGATTAATAAGTAACGGAAACAATAATAACCTTAAACTGGTTTTTACACCGATATACTGATTCTGTGTTATTATCACGAGAAACAATTAACGACTTGTTACCAAGTAAATGATTCGAAACCGGAAAGTACACTGTCCCTTTGAAATTGCCCAAAATCAATATCTCAAAGATACATATACATAAACCAATCGTCGACCGAAAAACAACGACCACAAATACATTTTTAATTTCATGTTTGCTTAAAGCAATATTTTATTTACAAATATGCTGTTCATAATATATAATTTTATATAATGTAATATTAGGGATCTGACAACAAGAGTAGGCTCTTATATAAAGCCATCTCACAATGTTTCATGTCTATCGGTCGACGTCGAAAACAATGTGACAGCATAAAAATTGAAAATATATATGTTCACTGGTCTTCGACGAAAACAGCTTGATATATACTATGTATATGCATTGACGTTGTCGCCCATCAACCGAGTGACAAACGAACAAGTTATTCAACTAAATGGGTTCAACTGATATAGCACTTACTTTTCCTTAAATTGGATACACCATACAATAAAAGCTTTTGGTTCAGACAAGTTTAAACGTTTAATACTAACATCTACAATCAGTTTGACAGAAATATTGAATAAACGATTTATGAATTAAAAAAAAAATCATATGTGTACATCAATATACACAACATTCTTAAATGCGACGTTCATTTGCATATGTGAACGGCGGCCAACTCGCCAAGGCCATCTCAGATTCAATTACATTTGATAATATATATGGTCTGTTACTTTGATTTTCAACTGAATTGAATTATGATTGTGAGATACCATCAAGCATTGTGTTGATTTAGATAAAATAATTAAATAAAATAAGCATTTGGTTAAATTGCTGCATTTTTATTGTATATTGCAATAACTTCTAAAAAGTGGGTTCTTTATACTCGAAAACATTGTCATTTGCACTCAACCACGATACCATACGTACTGTACCAAATCACTTTTTTGTTAAAAAAGATTGAGCCATATATCTAGTCACAAATAAACCATACGTTGCCAAATGAAAAATGCATCTAGTCTCAAATAAACCATAGGTTGCCAAATTAACAATTTCTTGATTGGTAATTTTTTAACCTGAGTCATATCTAATAATGTTAATGACCATGTTGAAATCGATGCTCTTCCATACAGAATATCAAAACGGTTAATTAGAAATAGAACAAGTTATTTGTGTGTATTGTATTTCCTTTAACAAATTCTGATAAAGAATACAATTGAGGAATACTTGCAATGTGATATAGAGGGTAAACTAATATTCATATGTTCCTTAGCTGCAGCCGTATACAGTGTAGCTATTGAAACATATTAATTTGTTCAATGCGGTTTCTTTCTAATAGGAGTATCGACAAATATCGCGACGGTAAAAAAGGGTACAAGGACATAATACATTTGGGAATACGATGTAGTTGCCGTTGAATAAAATTCCAGGAAATAACAGGCCGAAAGGCGTGTACGTGTCGCACTCTAGTTACCATACTATATATATATATATATATATATATATATATACTGTGCCTCTATTGACGTGTATGTTAGGAATTGATAACATTGATGTCATTGCACAGTCGTGTCTTAATTGTTCTTTATAGAAAGGGCAGAGTTCATTCGCATTCAAAACATTTATGGTTCTAAGGAAACGACCGCAGTGATGACCTCCCGGAAATACCGTATCTCTTCAGCATTGAACGTGATGTCTCTGTAGTAATCTGCTTAGAAGCCTGTGTGGGTGTGATACTGATATTTATTACTTACCAATGAACGTTGACATATATCAGAAGGATATTGCTAACCTTGACCAGTGCCCTATAGGTGCTCTAGCTTGCCACGAAGTAACAGTTAAATAACCAACAATTGGGAACGCAATACAACCATATCATGATATTCATTAAAGGAATTAATTAAAATTTACTAATCTCCTATGATAATAATGTGATTTCGTTCCTTTTGAAACGTTATATGCGAGGTTGATGAATGTACATGGTGTATTAGTCAGTCACCCGCCGTAGAACGACTTTCACTGTTGCGGAGACTTCAAACCATTTCATGTCATGTGTTTGCATGTTTCTCGAAAGTCATTATCATAGATAGGTAAATGACATCAAATGGTTACCTACTGAATATAATACAAAATTTTGGAATTCAAATTCTTCCAAATGCTTTTGCAGGCATTGTATTTCGTATGTTTTAAATAATGGTAATAATAAAGGTATACGTTAATTTTGTTATATGTGCTTTGAATGATGTAAATTTAACAGAAGCAGAGTAAACGGTATTTTCACAGACCTCCTATCGAAGATAGATCTAGCGTGGTGCTTTATCGTGGTGAAACGATCCTTGAGAGAGCATTTATTGAGATTTTTCAAGGTAGATAACCAGTGTCTATTCATTCTATCCTTGAATGAATAAAAAATGAATAATTGATAAATGGACCAATATTGCAATGTGAAATATATGTCTCTTAATGGGACCTCCATATAGCTTTACTAAAAGAAAGAGCATACAGTCGTACGTCAAATGAATACATTAATTGCTTATATGATATTTTATGTTTTACGATTTCATTATTTCTTCACGATGAGGGTGACGTCACGTGGTTCTGATCAGTCGACTATTTTTTTGCTCTGCAAAAATCGATACAAATCACCTATTTTGAGATGGTTTCAAAAGTTCATATTTGGTCCTGTTTGATGTGGTAGAACGAACAGGCGGAATATTGGACACTTTTTGGAAATTTTACTCTAGAAAGTGTGATTTGAGGCTGTCTGATTTTCTGAATATGGACTGAAAACGCCACAGTGACTACTACTCACCGCATACTATATGTAACTATACGTATACCTGGATCTCTATGCCCGTCAAGTTGTACATATATTTGTAAGCATTGTCAGCTTAAACATGCCTGGACCGGACAAATCTACTGGAGTTTCGACAAGAGGTAGCTCGGTCAGTAAAGATAGACGTCAGAGTGGATTTGGTAGTGAGGTGAAAGACAGAAGGACAGTGGAAGATAGATTAGACGAACTTCTTTCCTCTATGCTAACTCGGGAATATCTCGACAGGAAGATTACCCAACTGAAGGAAGACATATGTGCGGAGAATAAAGAAATCACAGATCGCCTGGAGGGAAGAATACATGACCTGGAGACGGATAATGAAGATCTCCGGAAAACTGTTGAAAGTTTAGAAGGAGAAATCGGAAGATTACATGCAGCGAGAGGAAAGGCAGATAACAAACTTAACGACCTTGAGCAGCACGGAAGGAAAGATTCTCTGCGGATTATGGGCCTGGAAGATACATCGGAGAAGGAATCGGTTGAAGAGTGCGTGGAGAAAA
>NW_018408021.1:622072-762221 GCF_002113885.1 Mizuhopecten yessoensis
AAAAAAAAAAAAAAAAAAAAAAAAAAAAAAATTTCTTCACGAGCTGATTAAATTTTATATGCTTTCATTGAAATATATATATAACTGCTGCACCTTCGAGAATTTTGGGATATTTTGTTTTTGCAACTATTTATCTTCAAATCGTATTGTGTAATATTAGGACAACATATTTTTAATATTTCACCTAGAGTACCTTAAGCTTTTACAAATTATAGGTATCAAGAATCAAAACGAGCGCCTTAAATAAAACATATTCACATTTGTTAGAGAACTGCAAAAAAATGGAATTGAAACTTATGAATTGGATGCATAAGAAACAGTTATATTCATGGTAATGGTCAATATAGCGATTTTATCGACCTGAAAGAGCTTCATTTATTTATTATGACCATGGAATCGATTCATATGGACATATTATATTTAATTTGTGCATGTTTATTTAGACACCATGTGTTTATGTCGTTTCTTGTCTGAAATAATTGCTCCTACCAAATGTCATGAATTCTTGTATAGACATTGAAATAACTAACAATGACCGTAAACGTCATAAGGTTTAAGATCTACGAATGGCTACTCCACAAACTGACAAACAGCCCACGCGCTTTACGCAAACGTCAAACGATAGCATCAGATGACTTACTATATAGCCATTATTGAGAACACGTTGTTCAACCATCTTAAAACATATATTTTAACCAGGCCATAAATAAAAGGCCATACGTATAGAGTATCAATATGGACTTCAAAAGACGGTCCAACCATATCCACGATAATTAATATACGCTATTACGCAATAAATTCCCCTGTGCATCTGCAAATAATGATTTAGTAAAAGCTCGTTTTGAAACGATGACGCATAAAGCAAATGGTCACTAGCGCCTTCCGTTTTATTTCATTTAGTTTTTGGCTTTTCAATAAATATTTCATCCACTTTTTTAATGCATTTCCGTGCATGTTATTGATTTTCTATGGGCATCTGCAACAAGGAAATGATATGAGGTGATTTAAATGGATGGGAATGGACTGTGCGATATACATTTCGCCAAGAGATGCTTCAGAAGAGCATAGCTCATTACCCACGTAGAGAAACCTTTATCCTGACAAGTTTAAAGCATCCATTTCAGATATTGGTATTATCGTCGGCTGACTCCAATTTTACGGCGACGAAGTTGTATTATAGAACGGGCAATTTATCTTTACTTATGATTAACAGTCACCTACAAAAATAATAAGTTTACTCCCGATAGATATTTGTTACATTGATCAATCAATTGAAGACACAAAATCTGACTTTTAACTATCCCCGCTGAAGAACTTTAAATCGTATATCGTTTTCATAAGATTACAAAGAAGTGCAGCCAAAAATTCTGTAAATCATTACAATTCTGCGATTTCTTCTCGAAGCAGTAAATATCTCAAAAATTCTTGACGTCTTGAAAAGCGTTGGTGTGCTCCGAAATATATAACAAACCATAGGGACTTTAATTTTTATTTGACTTATATCTACAGCGTTTCTTTTTTGTTCGATGTCATTTCGTTTAGCACGTTTTTACTACCTTTTTGTATGACCTTAGCTGTTGATAGGACGTTAAACCCTACGAAGCCAACCAAACCAAACATCTTCTTTGTTAAAAAATATAGTTATCACAATAATGATAGAAATTAATATTTACCTATTGATGACCAGAGTATATGTGAAAATAACGAAATTCTACTTTTCTTGTTCTCAATATCACTTCCTTCTTTCCAGATAAGTTAACCAGATATTCAGTAGCTAGATAGATTATGACAAATACTAAGGCTATATATATATATCAATTCTTTCTTCTTGTAATATGATGTATATGTACATGTAACTGTTCTGTTTCACTGTGTCTTGAAAAGGAGCGGATCGCTCCGAAAATTTGACAACCTAAACTTGTCCACACTGTTGGAATTAATTCTTTGCCCCATATATATATATATATTTATATATATATCAAGCCCTAGCTTATGTTGTAACTCTATACATGAAGTAAAGACGTTCTGTCGAGATCGGACACACGGACGCCAGTAAGGGATATCGATAGCTCCTTTGGGTTGTAATGTCAATCAAGACAAGGTATTCGTCTGACTGATGTCATAAACTAAAGTTTGTTACTTATTGATATCCCGCGACAGACTGTCAAAGCAAGACAAGTCGGAGGCGATTGAACGGATATTGTTATGAAAACCCGTCACGTAACTAAGAAAAGTAAGTTATAGATCAATAAGCTCGTATAGAGATTACGATTGATTAAATCCGCATATATTACAACAACATATGTCCCCTTTCTATTTATGACAGAATGGATAATGATGGATGTCATGTCTGGTACAAGAGAGTTATCGTGTTGAATTCAGTTTGCTACTACAGGCGTCACGTTGTTGGTGATGTATATACGACGATTTTGTGTATAGAATTCCGAAGGTCATCTTTATCCATTCGGTCGGACTGGATATATGGTACATAGTATCAGGTTTTCAAATGAGCAGTGCAGAATTCTGCGGTATTGACCGATGAACCTTTACTAGTATTTAATATAGAAAACCGTTAACCATACCCTTTAAAGGTTTTCAAATTACTAAGAATTATCGTGAATTCTCTGGACCTACGAATTTTAAGCTTAACCTGTGGTCTTCCATGTCAATGTATAGTTCATTGTAGCACGTGCAAACCTTTACATTTCAAGAACTACGAATTGTTTAATCAAAAAGGATAAAGTTACTTTGTGATTAATATTAGGCTGTTTTTGATGACACTGTTGTATTCTATTTAGTTTTTTCATTTAATAATTAGTACAATAAATTTGGTATCATAAACTAACAGTGATATTTTATTCGTGTGTGCTATTTGTGCGTTTTTGCATCTGTTTGAACATGTTGCCCTTTTACTTTGTGGCAGTGGTAAACCTATATATTGAATATGTTTTTTTTCCAAAAATAAGTCTAATTGTCGGCGAACTTCAAAGAATAGAAAACAAAATCAAACGAAGTGTTCTTCGCCCTCATATGGCCCTTGCTGTTTCGAGGACGTTTTGCCGAAACTAAGCAAAAACAAATCAGACTAAAATGCACAAACACGTAAATACATCAGATGAATTTATTAATCAAGAGAATTCCAGAAAAAAGACAGTTCGACTTGAGAATCAAATGTTTCACATTTACATGTATCATATATACAACTCAACTGTACACTGTTTACCTGGTATAAAAGATGTAAAATAAAGTTATGCTTTGTGTATGCAATACCATATTACATGTACTATATATTTATAAACATAGGAATATCCTTCATTGCTGGTAAATTATAATGTGATGTCTTAATATGTGCAAAATACAAACAGAAAACAACTTTTTTTTTTAATTCACACAATTGTGCAGTACATACACTCAATGCTGTAAAGAATAGAAATGCTAACAGATCACTCACATTAACCATTGTTTAACGGCTACAAATTTTCTATAAACATATCTGAGTAACAGATAACGACAGAGTGCCTTACACCATGTGACAAAAATCCCTGCGTTTTGTGTGTGTGTGTGTTAGGGGTCGATAGTAGGTCCTGATATCTTGCTTTTGTTCAACTAGTTGGTAAGATTTGCTGTTACCGAAAGCTAATACATCATTGTTACGCTGACGGCACATAAATATTCATGTTTATCCGACAATGTAGCTACGAGAAGATCAGGAATAACTCATTGGTTTTCACACCCAAACACATGAAAAAAAATGACACAAGATCTGCAGATGACAAGTTTACAAAACCACTCGGACAATGAGAGTGTAAATGCTGCATATTTGCATTTTTTTCAGTGCTGCCCTTTTGGTGGTTCTTGACAATAACGTTTCCCGGATTTAAGAACACTAGGATCATAGGACGTCTCAACTTTTGCTGAAAGTTTGTGTTTAGCTATCTGATCACCTCTAGTCACGTTTTCTTTGTATTTATAAACCCGAATACAGAGGTCACGTGTAGACAGGGTTTACGTTTGATTTATTATTACAATTGTGTCAATTTCAGCCTAACAAAATATTTAATGGTAAAAGTGTATTAGAATCATACGACGTCACGCAATATACACGCAAAAGATATATATTTGAAGAATAAACATACATAAAGAGATGTATATGGCCACAAACATGGCGTTGGGTAGTCTTGGTATGAGCTTTCACAAAACTATTTACGCAAATGATATAGTACATGTGTATAAGAGTATGTTGTCCTTCTCCGTAAAAAAAACCGGTTAAACTTGGAATACAGATGCCCAAACTAAACTTCATATAGTAGAGTTACATGCATTCTTTATAGCATTGAGAATATACAAATATAAACAAGTACGAATTGTGTCAATGGCTGCCTGCACTAGCGATAATGCTAATAATCGCGAAGTGCTTAAAGACAAAAGTCTGTTTTATAAATTTGTTTGTAGTTTAAGCAAACAACATACGTCTTTTTCCCTTATACAATCCAACGCCTTAATAATTCAATAAGCAAAACATTTTACCAAATACATCACTGGAATATGTATCGTCAAGAAGTGTAATACATTTATTTTATTTTCATGAAGAAATAAAAAAATATAAAGTCTTTTTAAATGAAGACATTATCGAGAATACAAAAGTGTCGACTGATAAAAGTAGTTGACTACATATTTAATGTGAAATCTACAGTAGCTTATTGAAATATATAAACAACCGCTGCAATGTAAATTGTTCACCAGTTGTCAGTATTACGTGACTGGGTGAAACTCTGTGATATGTGCCTTTGGTATGGTAGTAGCGAAATAGCACTTTAAAGTCGGCATCAGTGTTATCACAAGGCGGCAAATGCGCCCACATACCCTGCCTCCAGCATACACACACATATGCACGCATACACAACACACATGGAGGCAGGCCCTTTCCTTACCTTAGCTGTTGATAAGAGGTTAACCCTTCAAAACTAACCAACCTTTATGAAATATCAGTGATATAGTAGGTCATATTGGCAGACGGATCGGTGCTGAACCAATTTCAATATATATAGCTTATTACATGCACAAGACATACTCTATTTATTATGCTTCCAGCTAGATAGCACGCGGAATTCTGTATCATCCGAACTATTTCAATACACAAACATACCGTTTCCTGCACACACACCGTTACACACATGGGTGCACATGACATTAGCTTATCATAGTACGCTAAACCAATCAAACATTATCTTAATTTACTAAGACACCTGTCATCACATATAAACCAAAAGTATATAACACCATTTGGGTTTCTGAATAGACACCACTCCGATACCTGTTGTCAAACGAGTTTTTTTATCCAGATAAGTAATTCTAAGACACTGATATTTGATAGATCTAAGCGAACAATGCAAAGGGAGCAATAATGTACCGTCATATGGTTACACGATTCTAAATGATCAATACAAAGATACTCGATAACATATATTATCTTACCAAACTGTATTCAGACACTTATATGAATATGTTACACGAATGTATCCAAAAGGCTTTACTAATATATCTGCCCTCGTGTGATTATTGAAGTGAGCAATATTCAATGTTGTACATTGTATCATCTGTGTACATGTATCTTAAAGTATAATTCACGAGATACCTTACATGGTATGGTTAATTAGATTAACAATATACAGGTACTTCAAATCATATCTGTATTAATATTCACCACTCAGGTGCAGGTTTTTTTTAATTGCATACACCTGAGCATTATTCAGAAAAACTATCACAAAACATACAAAACATGATAAAGACTATGGTTGACTGATGAGCATAACATTTAAATGAACACAGTCATTTGTGTAAAAATAGAAAAGGCATTTTCTGATATATGTGTCAAACCGTGCATAAAATGTCATATTAAACAAACAAAAAACACACAACCAAATTGCATAGGAAATCGATAAATCTATACCAGATTTAGCTTGCTTATTTTGACGTATATAAAAATGTGTCCCATACTGGTTTTGTATTGTTGAACGTAATTTAACTGTACTAAATATATATATGTATATATTAAGAACCGGGTTTTATAACCTAATTATCAATCGACGAACCAACCAACGATCGCTTACGTACTTTTTATGCAGTCATCGATAATTACCAATTGAAAATCATTGCGAGAAAATGTTAATCACATTTTTATAAAGCACATATATTTCACTCCATGTTGATTTTAATACGCTTTCAAATGATTATCTCTAGTTTTATGAGATAAATTTGGCGAAGGTACTTATCGAACACAATCCAGTAGTTACTACATGTATAATGGAGTATTAAAGACGTAGGAAGCATGCTGTTTTCTTTTGCAAATATTACAATTTAATCAGCTATTGCTGATGTCAATTTCCGCAGGACTGTCATTCTATAATATTTAATATTCATACCTTATTCCACCGGAATGACCTTGATGATGTATTTGCTTATAACACGACATAGTCATCAATCAGGGTAAAATTTTCTGAAATTAAATTTACGTCGATTTAATGAAATAGAAAATAAATCGGATTGAAAAATAGAGTAAGATATAATGTAATTTCCTCCAAACAGGCGTTTCTAGGACAGAAAGCAGAACCAAATTCCTCATTAATCTGAAACGCGTATCGTGCCCTTGAAATAGGCGGGTAATGATGCATTTTGTTTCGGCAGAGCCTGGCCTAAGATTATAACCTAGATTAAAATTGGCCATATGATTCGGTCCAGTGTGCCTTAGCTATTGTTCCAATTAATTTCACGTGAATGTCCCTAACCCTCGTGGTTTTATACGATAAGAGCATTGTGGTGTGGATTCGATGCAGCATATGAATCGAATAATTCCGTATTTTGAGGTCTTTCAAATTGGCATCAGATGCAGGCGGTAGATAACCTCAAACAGAAGGCAGTGTGTCATTTCTGTGTAATTTGTTGCATAGCCAAATAGCGCTTCATGGCGATCAGCGTCATTATGATGAATCTCAGAAGTAAGGACAATTCATATTTTAGTCGTAGACTTTTCCTGTCCAAATTTGTTCTTTAACAAAAACTATATTAAGCGAGTTATCTGAAAGGTCCCCAACACTACGATAGAACAATTCATAGCAATATGTTAATTTTAAATGTAATGATTGATTTGAATCTTGAGACATTTTATCACTGAAATATGTTTTGGTTCTCATTTTTCTTTAGAGAAGGGAGATAACTCTGATATGCATAACATGTGTAATGCACAATATAGCATGTATACTGATGACTAGCTTGTGCATTTGGAATGTTAAAATACATCGTAGATATTATGAAACGTAGGTTAGTATTTTGCATCTGTCTTAAAATATCCATTCTGTTTGACTTGTTGTTGCTTCCTTTCGTCTCTCATAGTGTGTTTCTATTGATACTTTAATCTGCACCTACTAAGCTGTAGTTTCATTTTCTTGTGCATTGTACCCATTCATCAATGGTTGGTTTGTATTAACGTCTATAGCTGTGATGTCTGGTCTTGACTTTCGTGGTCTGAAAAGGAAAGTAAAATCCATGATGTATGCATAATAAGATACTTTAAAGAGGCACACGATTAACGATTACCCTACTGAAAACTCGTTTTACGACGTTGTTATCGTTATATAAATTGCATGTTGAAAGTATCAATGTTGGTGGTACACCTATGGTAGTGTAAGTCTTAGTATATTGTTTCTGCAGTAGCTGTTGTACACGCAGTACACTTCAACAGTTGTAGTATCAGAATCTGAGACGAAGACTACCTTGTTTTATTTTTTAACAATACAGGTTGTTCCATGATAGAAAATTGTTACACACGCACTCACAAAAACATAAGTAAAAATATATTGTATCAAGTCAGGTTATTTATGTAATAGGGACGTCACAAACCCATATTCCGTCTTTGCGTATTGCAGAGTTATCTTCTCTTGTGAACATGTATTGATTGTTACGTCATTGGTTTGTGCGAGAAAATTACGTCATTTTCTCAAAAAATAATGACGTTACTCTCACAAACAAGTGACTTAACAATCAATACCTGCTCCCAAGAGAAGATAATTCTGCAATACGCAAAGACGGAATTGTCACCAGATAAGCTACCAAGATTGTTCGCAAAACATTTTTATTTTGTATATAACACATTGTTTGCAGTACTATCGACCATAGGTGTTGATGGAAAAAAACCTAGCTAACCTACAACATTATGTATGTGAACATATCAGCGAACTCGTTAATGAATGTCGTCTTTATAAAAAAAAAATATTTTCTTGTTACGCAAGACCCTTATTGTAATGTACAAAATATACAGCCAAAACAAAGGCTGACTTACTTTTTCATTGAGTCGGCTATTGTCTCTGGTAGGTTTTCGTGTAGTGTCTCTGGGAGATAATATGCCAATAGTCCCGATAAAATGGCACAAAGACCGAATATGATCATGGGAAGGGCCTTTCCAAAGTCTCCATCGACACTTTGAGCCTGTAAGTAAGATGTTCGATATGGAAATAATGAATCCTATAGTTTGTTGTGTCTTTGTTTTGCTTATATGGGATGCTGTCAATTTGATACGACTGATATTGTTCATATATTGACAGAAAGCAAAATCTATCATGAAGATATAACATTAATCTTTGACCAATCATAACAATTAGTTTCGAAAATAGATTTGAGATCTGTTATATTGATATAAACAAAATCAAACAAACACACAAACAAATCCCATAATTGATGTCTTAATTAATTAGTTCTAATCATTTTGCCATACGGTTGGGAGCAAACTAAATGTATCAACTAAATGTACAAACTTTTAGTACACAGTGAATTTGAGGTAACTATCGTGCAATGGGTTTATCACTAAACCATGAGAAGTCATTGTTTTTCAAATCCGTAAGGTCATTAGTTTTTAAACTATTATAAATGTATATATATATATATATACATATATTCCAACCCGCCTATTTCAATTGGACAGGGTGTACATGTATTATACTTTAGATATCCATGTTTCTTCTTTCCAATCACTTTAAGACTTTTTGTTATCAAAATATGAAAATACTTTCATATCCTCATGCAAAACAGCCTTTACTTTTCAGAGTTGTTATATTTCCCATATGATGCCTTATACAGAGGTACATTTATACCAACATAAATAAATACATAAATAATTAGAATCGATGCGTATTCAACAAATTACACTCTTAACAATTAAATCGTTGAATAATATCCCAGCTTTAGAGAAAACCGTCAAGATGGGTTATTCATACATAACCCATACTTATTCATTGAAAAGCGAAAGCCAGCATCAATGCATATCATGTGACGAACCATTTGCAGTAAAACACTTGTTAATAGATTGCATTGATCTTTAGACAACAACGGACATTTTCCATAATATTTTATTAAAATCTCGAATCCCTTTTCGAAACAGTATTTGTCTCTTCAATTCTTAACTACATGAAAGCTGTTGATCTAAAGGATAAAGCGAATCATAGCCACTTTTACGTTGTCAAGGTGAAATTTGTCTTTAAACTTTTCGTTTGTTTCATTTCATTTTCTTAAACATGTTTTATCAAAATTCTATTGGCAAACATATTGTTTTATATGATGACAGGCCACAAAGATTGTAATAAAAATAATGTATGTCTTCTGTTTGGTATTTCAGTGAAGTGACACTATAAAGTCGGCATAAGATCCACAGGGAGTCATATACAACAGCACACCGCCTCCAGAATGCATAAACACTTGCAGAAATACGTTTTACACATGGAATGACCTTATTTGTAAATATGACGCTTATCCAAAACAATTACAAATAAAACCAGTTTGCAGATACTTTGCCCGAGAGAGAAACCATGGCACGGTTCACAAATTGTGAGATTTAAATGTGCGTGAAACTTGCCCTTTAGTGGCACGATAACTTAGCCGTTGGCATTACATCATTCAAAAAACAGAGTGAAGCATACAACGTGTGCAGTATCGGCTATATTTATGAATCAATGTAGTGCTGTTGGTGAGGAAATATACGAAATGCTAACACGTCAATGATTTTTACTCACGAGATCTACAATATACGGCGATACCATCCCGCCAACTCTTGCACAGAAAGAGGCAGCTCCCATAGCGGAGTTTCTGATAACGGTCGGAAATAACTCCGCTGAAAACAAAAGCACCGTGGCAAACGATGCCGAAGCACCGACTTTGCCAATTGTTGCTAATAATACGGCAACCCATTGTATCTCTGAAATGAGAATAAAACGAACATTCACTTTTAACATAAATGGATTTTTTGACAATTGTTTATATTGCATCATTGGCTATGCGAAATTGCCTATCGAGTGTTGTTATGGAACGATAGATAAAACTTGTTTCTATCGAAGATTTTCAAATAATCTTGCTAACAATTCTTAGTTGTGGCCAAATTAAAAACAAATCATCTACAAAATGTACTTTGTTCTCCTTACTTTTACAGTGAGAAATCTCCTTTTTCTAACCAACTTTTAAGAGACCACATTTTTCAAAACAGCAAAAAATTAAACCCTATTCTAACACAATATTGAGAGACCAATTTTGAACTATCACTTTGGCTGTCATTTGCTAGAGATTTGACCTGTCGTTCCCAACAGTTTTAACTTTAAATAGAAATCCGTTGTTAATTGTATGCACTTTTGACGATTCTGTCAGCTATCACAACATTGTTATAAGGAAGTTATTGATACAAAGGGCTCATTGTTTGTGATGAGTTTTCCCAAACATCACCATTATTTAAAAACAAAAACAGATGATAGTAAAGATTTACAAACATTAACAGGGTCAACATATTTGATACAGGAATGTATTAGATTTAGAACTGAGTGTCCCTAAAATCGCAGAAAGGCTACGGTTCAGCCTCCTGTCCGAGACAACAACAATATTAAAACGTCGTGCTTTCTAATGTCCACCGAAAGGTTTGTTCATTTTTGCCTAAGGTTAGTGAATATAACAAAATGTTACCACTAAAGTAAAGCGATTTGCAACAAAAAACAATACTAAATATTAAAAACACAACAGTTTGATATATATATATATATATATGGCAGTGAAATTACGACAAATATTCTTGATTTGTTGTATGGAAATTTTGTTTTGTTTACTAACCACTAGTTAGTTCTAGTCACCCTTTGAACAACCGGGACATAGCGTCCGTGTTTAGATAAGTGATGGTAAGGACTGATTATACCGTTTTCAATGTACATGTACTATGACAGTGTTGATTTTTCAAGGTTATGACAAATGTAAAATAGCCCGTGGCTGGCCCGATCAGCCTTTGACATCTTGTTATATCACTTCAACTGGTGTGTGCACATACAACGCATAACCTCGACCAACCTTGAACTCTTGTAACTCGAGATTAATCCATATACTCTTGCTGGCATGTTTAACGATCGAGTTGTATTGCTGTTTGTGTTTCAATATTAATAGATTTGTAAATATCAACTAGTCTACAATATTGTCTTACAGATGTACGTACATGCAGCATGTTTATACGGGTTCCAAAGTGTCGTTATCAATATTTATATTTATCCGTTGACATAATTTTGAAGAACAGCTGATATCAAAAACGATGAATTTCAAGTTGTTTACATTAAAACGCAGTGAAACGGGAGTATTTGATGTACTGTCAAATGTTATTTCACATGTTTGTAGGAAGCAATCTATAAATCATTGTCCGTATATTTTACACAATTTACTTAAGCCCTTTTTATTTCCGTTTCACAATAAAGCTATATGAAATGCTTTGTTCATGATACAAAGCAAATTTTGGTCAACTAGTACTTTTATTCTGGTCCAGCTATGTATACATTCTTATTCATAAACCTTACTTTCGGTCACAATCTAGTTTAGTCCTTGTTTTTAAACCCTGGATGATCTATTGCTTGTTTGAGGTCAACGGCCGCGTTACATTTGCAATTGGAACAACAGATAAATCTGGGTGTCCTCAATATCTCCTTAGAAATTAATTCGAGTATTCTGGAAGCATATATGTGTGGCCTCTATCGACACGTAGTGAGATACGGCAGGTTTATTCTTTCTCAGAACCTGGTGGGGATACTTTTATAACAAGAATGGCTTGATTTTACTTCAACACCATGCAGGAGAAAATATATGCGCATGGATGGTCTTATTAAGTACCGTTGATGTAAACATAAAATAAATATGTTTTGGGGCGCATCACGTACCTTTAATACAAGCTCTTTGCTACGAATGGACGCTTTGCTTTTGACATTTTACCTTATCCGATGACCACAAAAATAAAATCAGGTGTTTTACTTTATTTTGGTGTAGAAGAGAAGAAAATGTGTCAAGGGGTTAATGAAGTAAATCGTACAAAAGCATTTTACTACGGACGGACGGACGGACGCACTGACAAAACCATAACATTATGTCGTCACTCAGTGGGGGATATGAAACAATAAAATCAGGGTAAAATATGAACAAACGATATATTTACATAGCGACTATTGAATAAGGACAAAGTGAAAGGGACAGTTGTTTCGAAAGTGTAATCGTCTTCTTCGTCTCTATATTGATCTATGACAGGTAATGTCACTTACTCCTAGTGATAACTGTTGTAGTGATAACGAAATAACACGGCACACTTATGATCATAACCAAACACATCGGCCTCCAATTCGCACACATCACGTAACATACATGCCAATGAAATCATAAAGGCGACCATATATCGTTTTCATAGCCATGATCAACTAGCTTTTTTGGAGTTCCTGTGTTGTATTTTTTCATCAGCTTCCGAGACTAACACAAAACCAAGATGAAAATTCACGATAGGCAAATCGTTACACTTATCTAAGATTTTAATAGTGAGTCGTCTATGTTTGTCATGCTTTACGTTCAAAGGAAAATTTAGTGATTAGGTTTTTTATAACCTTGTCACAAAACTCATCGTGATTAAATAGTTCGAACAATTCATGTCGAGAAATTGACAAGAGACAATGTTTTCTTGGCGTTTTTAATCCGTAATGTAGAAATCCTTAAATGTACAGCCGTACGTTTAAGCGACAGCTGTCGGTGAATTTCTAGCTAACAAAAATGTCTTTTCAGTCGAGGACAGAAGGTAACTTATCGCTTTTTTCGCCTAGCCTCTCTGAATACAAGTAGCTGCATCTATTTTTCTTACAGCATCTAAAACATCGTTCAAAATGCGTTTAAACATATTGATATCGTACTTTCTGCGGTTTGAAATTCTCCCTGCGGCACAATCTCAGTGCGTGCATGCTCTAATTGAACCTGTCAGTATTTATTCAAATCCAAATGTGAACAGAAATATCTGTTAAGGGGTATATAGTATGATACTTATAATTCTTACTCGCGGTGTATTGTGTAAATTCAAGATTTTGTTATGTGTGAACTCAGAATCATAACTAACACCGTGTTGTTGGTCGACAGCGTAGTGCTGCACATGTTTACTTCTCACTGAAAGGCCCGGATATTGCGCTATTGCGGTCGTAGCTACTTTTATCATCGGCTTTCCCAAAAGCTGAAAATGACCACACTGGACATTGGCTTCAGGCCATGTCATTATCAATTACGTCAACTTTTGTTAGAAGATATATATTTTCAGTGTCGACTAGATTTTCAGGTTATCAACAAAACTTACTTCACTAAATTGTCCCTTTAAGATTGAAGAACAAATGTTGACAGCTTAGGACTAATTAGCTATTAAAGACCTCTCCCGGATGTTTTATGATACGTACTTTTAGGAAATGCTCATTTTTGACTCTGTTAAGCCTTCCGTTGCCTTATTGCTCAGTTTTATTAGACTAATTATCTGGATTTAATAGGTCAGGAAAAAAAATACAAAAAGATCAAAAATACGTATTGATATACAAACCCGGAGAGCCGAAGATGACGGGGAACGTTGTGCACACACAAAACACCCCTGCACTGACAACGGAAAAGATATACACTGGTCGCCTGCCAAACCTATTGAGGACGAACAGCAGACTGAGGAAACCCAACAATTCAGCCACACTGATTAGAAAGAAGTTGAGGAATATGTTTCCGCTGATGTTTCCAACATTTATACTTAATCCATAAAACACGGAACTGCACACTGCCCTGTAGTAAAAATAACAAAATGGTAAAAAGTAAAACCAGATAAACAAAAGCTCTTTTATAATTGGTTAGCAATGGACCTCCTAGAATTTGTTGAGTTTGTTGTATGAGTGCACTGAAATTACGGCTGTACCCTTGTAACCATTTTCACGCAGACTGAACTGTGATCCCATTATATTATGATGCATCTCTTCCAAAAGAAGATTAAGGACATACTCCGCATCGAGTTAAAAGGGAATATTGTTAAATGGATGCCTACCAATTGAGGAAAATGATCGATGTCCGTCCCGCCATTTTAGCTGTCGAGAAGAGTTTGCAAACTGGAAAACACGACGACGGTTCCTCTGGTTCTATCTTTTCTTCCTCTTTTCCTTTCAGTAATATGTTACTGGGTACATGTACCCCGTTCACACGTGCAGCGTGCTGAATTATCTCCATCGCCTCATCTGTCCGACCTTTGATTAATAACCATCGGACGGACTCTGGCATAATCCTGCAAGGAAAATGTGGGCCTTGTGAGCAGTGCATTTTAGTTTTTTGTATATTTATAACAATTATAACGTTTTTAATTATTATTTGCTTAGAATGACAAACTTCGAAACCTCAGAATACACAGGTTTTACATTAGTGTTATTCATCTAAAAAAAAGTACATTCTTCTCATGAAAAAAATAACAATCAAAGTTGAACTTTACTGAAGGGTAACAAATTCATAAGGATCATGCTTAAAGCAGACGTTTTTTTCTAAACCAATGATACCAAACGAAAACATGACAAATAATTGCGAAGTTTGATGGTATGTACGTTATCAAAATGACTTTTATATTTTGTTAATTGTACAAATATTTTAACATTAACATTAAAAAAGCCCCATAAAAAGTCCGTGGCCATCTGTTTTCTTGATTATGCAATGCTATGATTAAATTTGTTTTTTCTTAAATCACTAAGAGAAAAAACATCATCAATTTTGATTTTAGTTCAGTAAAACATCATAAAGCAAAAGATATCTTTTAGTTAAGTATGTTGATGTTCAGGTATCACATTGTTTGAGACAGGTGTAATAGATTGTGATAACACCACCGGATATTTATTTTCTTTATTGAACCAGCAAACGAGCAAACAAGCAATATAAGGCTATAAACAGAAATATCTGGTGTCCTTTTTTATATCAAAATCAGACTAAATCAATTGGTATTTGATTGAGCCTTTTGAACATCGTCTGTACTTTTAACTGTTTTTGTTTACTATGTGACATTGCACTTATTAAACACTTAATATATGATTGCATTACCCTTGATTTAACAACATGTAAGTTCTTTACGATAGCGATCACATTGAAGTTGATCACAAGCGTATGGTGGTATCACAAGATATTTTCTGCTACATAAAGATTTGTTAAATGTCAGGACATCATATGTACATGTATGTAAAAAAGGAATGCGATATTAGAACAGAGTTCTATATCATGTAGTTTTAAACTGTCTTGGTTTAGAGCTGTCACGTGATACAATTCATTATTCGATCGAGGGTCAGTATCGCCTTTAAGGATAACATGGAAGCGCCTGTGCCCCGTTTTTTGAAAAATTGAAACAAGATTTAGTTGCCTCCCTATTACTTTGGAAAAGAATTTGACCTGGTCGTTGCTCAATTGCTGTTTCAATTTATTCAGCGACAATGACGGTCAAAATATATGAAGCGGCAGACGGAGTTCGATTGAACGAGGCTCTCAATAATCCGCCAACGAGAACTAAAGAGGCAAATGTAACATTTAAAAGAATTCAAGAAATGCTAAGTATGAAAAAAGAGATCAACGTCTTTTGGAATTCAATTCATTTTAACAACGAGAATTACCACATGACAGCTCTGAACTGTTTGAAGGGTCAAAAAGGCAATAACACATTTAATGATCACTTACTGACCCTCTATAGAAACATAGAGGTCAATCAAATACTTACTAACCAATATGTGACTCTTAAGTGGTCATTACCTCACTTCATTTGGAGGTATTCTTAGTGATGCCCTATTCGATCCATGTAATTAAATCAAACAAGAAAACTAAGATTTAGTAGACCTGATATAGATGTTTCGGTTAACGTAACGGTTATGCATCGTAAGTTATTATTTATAAAAATGGGATATGTGGTTTGCATATTTAGTATATGCTTAAGACCTGCTTACAAAAATTGACATGTTTTTTTTTAAAATCGTGTTGTCCCGCGAAATAATTGACTATTATCAATATTTTAACATTTTTTTTATTTCTATTAGTGAAGTGGAAGTAATATAGATATCCGTTTGTAACATGTAACTTAAATTTTTTAATTAATATGATTCACAATCGTGATTATAACAATATATATTATCTCCTGTATAATTTGAACGTGTTTTTTTTTAATCATTGAACCTTCTCGTTTCTGTCATCATAAAATGTATTCACTGTGTTGTTTTCTGAATTTCATGCTGACCTTATCTGGACAATTCAATGAAAAATGTAAAGATAGTGCTCAAAGGGGAACAACTCTTATCAAAGTATATTTCCACATAAAATGTTTAATACTACGCAAAATACACTCGTAAATCTTTTCAAATCTACTTCGTGTTTCGTGTCTTCTTATTTTCATGGCAATATATTATTGGTGAATCGCAAAAATAGAACAGGTTGCTTAAAAGAGTGCAAGGTGTACATTGCTGAAGATAGGAGAATATACAAAGGACATGTTAATACATTTGTGTGCACAGTATCCGTTGTGGACAATTACCATATATATGATAAAAACAAAACTGGAGGTACAGAAACGACAAGATTGAGATATTTCCAATCTCGAATAAGGTAGGCGAGTAGGGCTAGCAGCATGGTCCCGCTGGCCCAAAACAGTTCAATCACGATTCCAGCCCACATTCTCTTGCTTGGGCCCACAAACTCCAGTCCTGTTCAAACATACATATGACGCAAGCAAACTTAAAACCCAGAAACTATACATTGTATACATTTTTATATATTTTGCATGTTAAGTATTAAAAAATACCAACACAAAAATTGACACGGAGACCAATTCTTAACTTCTTGATTACTAGCTTTGCGGTCCTATTTTAGTTAGCCTTCCATCAGTGCGTTTGACTAGTTAATCCAAACTAGGCAAAAACACATCCCTGATATAAGTCAAAAGTGTTTGTCCATTTTTTCGTGAAAACTCGTGGTTAGATTATGACGTCACAAACCATTGATTGTAATGTGACATCACAATCAGCCGGTGACGTATGCTTTCTGATCTTCCAATTTGGAGTACATAAAAATAAATGTCACATGTACATGTAAAAAAAATATATTAAAAAAATGCAATTGAACATAACTAGAATGTCTCAAAAGACTTCCCGATTCAGCGAACCTCTCAGTGGCTGAACATTTATATAAAAGGTAATTTAAGTGAATCCGTGGCAAGATTAATTCAAAAGTTTCTGAATGGTTTTATTAGTTTCATATGAAATGACAGCGAATTAAATATATTTGTATGACATCAATTGTTTCAGCGAATATTTTGGAAACATTTTGCTGTTTGATACTATTCCTGAGGTCTTCAATACATGCGCATCAATTCTATATATATTGTCCGCATCTGTATCTCGTAATTCAATATGGAAGTCTGTAACGTCATTTCGTTACTATATATGACATCACAATAGATATATTAATGTATACCGAATTATAAAATTTATAAGCATTCATGCATTCGATCTTCAATACAGTAGTCATATGAAAATAATAAAACATTAATCCACTGTCACGTGTCAAATTGTATAAACGGAATGCCATTGCGTATTATATTCACGATTGCAGCAACATCCTTTTCATGTTGGTGTAATCTTGCAATATATGAGACTTAAAGTCTTTAAACACTGATAAAATCATCGATCAATCACGTGCGCTTGGAAAACAATAACGTGGACTCATTTGATAAATCAATATAGGCGTAAACGTACCCCCGTTTATTAATTGTCTTTTGTGTAGCTATATACAGTATATAATGATTAGTTGCAGTGACTAACGTTTTTAATAGACACGTAACACGTTTCCAGTGCTCGATTAGCCGCAAACAGGTACCAGATATGTATTGATATTAAAATATTTCATATTACATTTTAATCATATGAGATATCCGATGCTACTAAACCTGAGATATTTACATACAGAAATGTTTTTACCGTTTGAAAATAAATGTTTGGGATCAACAAACCGATTAAAGATCACAATACCACTGCCAAAAACTATCACAAAGTGTTGTACTTTTATTGATAATAATTAAGATGGGTATATCCAACAACAGTGTTCTGAGTGAAGAAGAAATCGGCGAGGAATGAAACACTTGACTTCAGATAGTTTAAGTATCGCTCTGACCAATTGAGTTATCTGGTCAACAGAAGTGTCCTGGCCTAACTATGCTACATTTATATCCAAACGGAATATACAGGGAGGTTACTGTTTATCCAAAACAAACCACAGTGCAGTGCGACAGGGATCTTTACCTATCACACTATATAAATATGACATTTATTAGCAGGTGACAGTGAATATTGTCAACCCGAGAAAATCATTGTCACCCGAGGCGAAGCCGAGGGTGACAATGGGTTTTTGAGGGTTGACAATATTCACTGTCACCTGCTAATGAATGTCATATCTATTTTGTTACACCAAAAGTCTTTGTAGCTCAGAAACGGCAGCAAACCTCGATAATGACATCCTGTTTGTTGATAGTCTGCTGTTTACAATCGCTATCGCACCGGTGCTTGATGAAATTGGCTGTTGCCGTCAAACGTTCTTGTGACCATCACGGTGGGGAAACGAAGCGGTGCACGCACATTTTTTGCGCATGTGATATTTTTCACTGTCTCATGGCAATATCACCCGCGCCCCTTAAAACCAATGTATTTTCAGAGGGTGACAGAGATTTTTGTTTAATTTTCTCCCAACCAATCAAAAAGCTAGAAATTCACTTGAGGTGTAACAAAGTTAAATGTACTTTATATATGCTATAGTTTTGTTTAATTATGACAGGTTCTTTTAACACAACCAATATGATTTTCTATGTGACGTTTCGATGACTAGTACGGTGTGTACACTGTCCCCTTCAGCAAACAAAGCGTAGCTGAATCAAGTCATTTCGGTACATATATAACACTTGTTGTACATTCACTTACAGCGTGGCCAAATGGACATAGATTTTGTAGACAACTCGTACACATTTTACACCTTTGTGTGCATACGCTTTACTGGGCATTTGTCCAATGAAGGTGACATTGTAATACTGTACTAGTCATCGAAACGTCACATAGAAACTCTTATTGGTTGTGTAAAAAACTTTTCATAATCCATACTTACCAACCTGAAGAAAATGTTTAGAAAAAGTTTTGTTTTATTGTTTCCAACTTAACATTATAAACCATCGCCCAAAATAGTATATATTGTATTTGCTTTCCCAACTACGTATATTGTTGTTAGTCGCAATGTTGGTGTTCATAACTATACAGGTTGATAAAGAAATGAGGAGGGTTTACGTAACACAACATTATCAACAGTGTGCATGTATATAGAAGTAGGTCAAGAAACACGTATCATGATACATTGCAGGTAAACAACTTATTATCCCTGACTTGGCCATTGTATGTTTAAAGGTAAGAAGAAAACAGGTTGAAATGAAATCTTCATGGCATGGCTTCAATCATCAGTAGCAAGTGAAGCGTATACACACTGGCGACTAATCTTGTTTATAACGATAATTATTATGACACCCTTGTTATATGTACTGAACTGAACGTTAACAGTTGAAGGACGTGCCAAGCTTGATATGTCATTTGGTGGAGCTTTCACCTTTTAAAACCAGTAATGACTAGTTTAAACTAGCACAACCTTGGGTATTTAATATTAAGATATCTTATTTGAGGATAAGGAATTAGCAATAATCGGTTTAGAAAAGTGGTAGATGTTCTCATTGGTATTTGATATGTCTATAAAAAATGACTACAATGAAAAAACAATAATCGTAATATTTGGTTTGATAAACCCAAAATAATACCACACCATAAATAAATAATCACTCCCCGTTTGCGATAATCATATAAATGAAAATTGTAGAAACTATCACAAGATATATATACATGGTCACACAGCGCAACATCAGCAATAAAGGATTGAACATTATTTATATTATTGTTGTGAGTAGAATTCTATCTGTTCGCTTTACTATTTTATTTTTATTTTTAATGAATCATTTTCAGAAGTGAGACTGCAACGAATGTAAATAGAAGCATATACTCCGTTTTTCTGTTGATAAACATAAATGGGTCTCGGAAATATGTTTGATATCAAATGCCTTACAATTCATACAATTTGCCTCAAGATCCAACGAGGTTTATACCCCGTTAACCTTAACATACCATAATTGAATCCTTTAACAAACCTATGGTTGAACATTGGCTTTATCGAATCCATACTAATCATAAAAATGGCATCATGAGTCACGTGTTTCGTTTTCCTTCATAATGAGGTAAAACAGACGCTGTGACGACACCAATACCCTTAGTAAATGACAAACCACGGTGCATATGGGAACAGAAAAACACCGGTCATGTGCCATTTATTAATTAGTCATATGGTGTAAGGTAGAACTGATATATTTAGCTAAATATTACATTAGATCGTTTTATATTTTAGACACAAACTCTTTTCTATTGATGGTTTTGACGTCATTGAGTGAATAGGAATGCATTTAAATGAACGCTTGCCAAACCATATGTTAAGCGATGGGTGTTAAGAAAAGTTTAAAATATTGAATACACACTTTTATTCATTGTGATGTATTTAAAAGATATTTCAGTATCCTGTTTGGACTTGATTTCATTGGCCGGGTCATGTCATTCAATCGGTGTTCAGATAACTAATGTGTTATTTCAAGTGAAAAACAAATTAAGGAAATCCCCAATCAATCAATGAATTCAAATAAAATGTTGTTAAACACATGTCTTTTAAAACAACTGCTATCCTGTTTGTTTTTTCATTCAATTGGCAAAATAATTAAACTTTACTTTCCTAAACTTTTTTATTTAGCCAAACTTTGTCCAAATAAGTATGTCACAGGTGGTTTTCTATTACAGTCGTCCTATGCACTTGTGTGAGCTTAATTGCATTTATTTATCGTTGTTTTACTACTACTCGACAATCTGAGTAATTTATGGCAAAATAACAATAAAACAAGACGTTTGAACTAAAAGGTTAAAATGTTTAAATCACGCGAAAGACCCAAATAACAATAATAGTGGTTGTTAATCATGATATCATATATTTTTGTATAATAAGTCTAATGTGGGTATTCATATACTAGTGACAAAGAACGTGTATCAAACAAGTACTTTATTACAGGCATTTTTATATTGAATTATACTGACTGCCCTTGTAAGATCGACTGTTATATATTGACAACAGCGCAGATAAATTAGCATTTTTCCCCACGTTTCCTTAAAATTCTACTTAAATCGTTGATCAAGTCAGCGTGTTCGTATGATATTCGATGTAGATTAAGATATCGTGTATTTGTGGAGCATTATTCGCGGAATTACAGTTCAAATAGAAAACTCGTCAAATATTGAAAGTCATAATTCAAAATATGACACGAATATGAAATTTTCAGTAGAATATGTAAAACTGTTGCATTTGAATAAATAAACCCTAGTTTAAACATATTGAAAGTTTCACATACATTAAAAACACTTCTTAAGCAGTTAAAACCTCTTTAAAACACTTCTAAAGCAGTTAAAACCTCTATAAGTAATACTAGCATAGCAATATGTACATTTCAAGAAAAAATAGTTGTATGAAAATATGACAATTTTTTCTCAAATATAGTAACATGTATCTTGTCAAATATAGTAATATGTATCTGTTGTCAGATTCTGTCTTACCCATAACGAAGCCAGTTCCGAGAAGACCACCTACGGAAACTCCCGACAGGAACCGACAAATGACAAACTGCTCAAAGCTGGTAACAAAGCTGCCACTGATATTTGGAATGATATACAACACGATACTGAGGATCATCGCTTTTTTACGTCCAACCCTACAAAAAAAGGTAAATTGATAATTCATCCGTAAAATTTAATTTATTCATACCTTGACAAAATACAGTTTATTATTTTGACACACGGTGTATAACAATTGAGATTTGAATAACAAAATATTTAACCAATTCAGTTGCAATGACAGAGAAACTGACACTGACATTTTTTGTTCTTGAATTCAATAAAAATATTGTATCACGCAAATAAATAATTCAATGGAAAATGTAATATATCCAAACACGAAACAAAATAATGTGTGTGTGTGCACTTTGTTTGGTAAATATAATGACAAGGCATTCAGAGTGAACTGCACTTTAAATTGAAAGTTCAGTCTGATGAAAGACTAAATGATTCTTACGTGTTATTACATTTACCAACGTTTTCTTTGTAAAGTCAAAATCGTAACCACTGTCTGGTTTACAAGTAAATATTTGAAATACAGATGATTTATATCACAAGCCTATATTTATATATGCATATGAATGATTGCCTCAATTTACTGTGCCAGTCGTTGTAAATACACATACATTAGTAATTTCCAATTCATTTAACAGCTTTCCACTCAAGCAAATTGTTTAACAAGTACATGTATTGTAGGATAGCCTTCGTCTAAACCAAATTTGTATTGCAATCGATGCTTTTAAGATCCTGATTCAAAACGCTATATATCCTGTTTCAACTACATATTTCCATATCATGCCTGAAGGCTGATATAGATCGTGGGTTTATTTTCGGTGTGATATGGAAATTGTTTATTAAATACTTGCCAGAAAATCTCCTCGGCAATTAAATTCTACGTACAGAAAATTGAAAAAGAAAAATTGAGATTTGTTTTTTGTCGATGAGAGACTCTTAGGACTGCTTCCTCATTTGCCGTCTTTCACCAACATAGCCCATTGTTGTTGTGAACGACGCCGGTGTTCCGAATTATCTTACATGTTGTGTATGGAACATATTGGATATATTCCGTAGGTATGGCTTAGGGTTTTGGGTCCAATACGGAGTGGGGTGGTATGAGTGGGACATTTTTGCGATTTAGAATACTAAAAACATCGTATTTAAAGTTAAAATGAATAGTCAATAGTAGTGCCAGTTGTATTAAGTGAGATATAACTCTAAAATAGGTTACAGATCCGCGCCATCGACAGGCGGCAAATACACTAGCAGTATTCACCAGCACACAGTACACACATACACGCCTACATATTACACACACGGCAGCTCGTCTTTGCATGATATATATTGATATATTTTTTATATCTAGACATATGCGTATTGTACATGTTATCATGCATCAATCATGTATAAAATCAAGACTACATTCCACTCAAGTGTAACAGCTAAGTTGTATTGATTGCATGATATCGTGTGCATCAAACAATTGTTCCCCATCATGTCATTGTGTTCAATAACCGATATTCTCTCAGCACACGCAATATAGAATCTTGTTGCACTAATAAACAATAGTTTAATGATAGATCGATGCAGCGTAAACTAGAACAAATCATACAAAATGTCAATTGAACACAACACCAGAACTCGAAATCGATTCGACAAAAACAAATGTTTCTCCCCTTTGCATGCCTAATTAATATATACAACACACGGGGTAAAAAAAAGTTCTTTAATGCACCAAGATTGTGCCTCCAGCTTACTCACATGCATTACAAATATAGAAGTACATCCTTAAATGATCTTAGCTATCTATTGAAGCCTAACTTATACACACTGAATAAAGGGAATTGGGTATATTTTAAGAATATTTTCTCACAAAACTGATTAAAAAAGTACAATGTCACCTTTTCTAAAAGTTCAACCACATGAAATCATAGTGATTTTTTTCTATGGCTTCATAATTATTTAAAATAAAAATCATATTTTCTAGTATGTACGTACCGGCATTTTGTTTCATATGAATGCAGAAAACAAGAACCATTCTGAAGAATATACTTTCCTCTCTCCATATATATATATGATATTTTATACGAACGGTATAAATATATATGTAAATAATTGTTAAATTTTATTTTAAGGGCTAATGGTTCACTTAAATGTAAGTATTTGTCTTTCAGAATGAACAACAGCTGAAGCGTCCCCATGCATACAGGGATATGGTGATTTCTGAGTAACTTAACGTGTTGTTGTTGTGTGTATGGGAATGAGGCACAGATGCTGAAGCCCTAAAGTCTTTATTTGATACTGCTGTTAGAGAACTGTTAGAGAGACTCGCCAGCGTAATTATTTGTGGAGTGCTTATAGCTCTTACACTTATTAAAAACACAAACATTACCAGCACAAATACACTAACGTGTTTGTTGGAATAATTAGTGTGAGACTTGTTATATACACTTCAATGGATATTCCGATGTACCTGATAAAAAACTTTAGTCGGTCTTGGCAATGTCTACATCGGGCGGCAAGATTGAAAGCACGATATACACTTCTAGAGCGTACGAACGCAGTATGTGTTCACTACAGGGGCCACGCTCCTTTATAATGTACATGAAACTAGCATACATTCGCCATCCTGTGTTCAAGTTGTTAAAGCATAGTTAGCTTAACAGTGGAATACCGTAAAACATTGTTAGCTTAACGGTGAAATACCGTACAACATTCTTCTAATTTGGTTATCAAAATATTCTGAATTTTAATTAATACAACTAACAGATTTAGAAAAATAATTAGCATGTATGATTAGCACCAACAAACTGGCAAACTGGTTTATGTCCAAAATATCGTATTTTATACTTTATATTGAAATACTGTTAAGCAGTACATGAATTTGCGGCAACTCGACTTGATCCACTGTTTATCGTATACAATCGTTGAATTTAGATAGGTAATTATTATCCGTTTTGAAAAACGAATAATGACATTTTTGAACTGACATTATTGGAACGAGACATGCTGTGGCTTGTAAACGAAAAATAAATGATATTAAGGCGAAATTATTTAGGGATCCATGAAAGAATAAATAATTTGCAAAGAAAACGATGAACATAATTTGAATATTAAATTACCCTGATTCAGTTTTTCAGCCTTGTCTTAGACACGTTTGGTCAACAATTGGCCTCGGTAGACTGTTTTGTATAATCCAGACCAGGACATTTCATTGAAATGACACTATAAAAACTGCCATTATATGGCTCCGGTATCTGTGACCATCGTCTTTATACGGGACTTTAAAGGTCTCGCAACTGCGAAAGTCATAAAAACGTAAGACTAGAGCGACACTGTCGGAACAAACGGAGATAATAAGAGGCGCATGTCCTATATGTTATAATGAGGTCATATGAGCGGGTATGGTGTCATCAATGACTTCTAGGTAGGAGACATGGAAGAAACTAGATCTTCGTATTTTATTACATGCACATGTTTCATTATATGATATGCTAATTCAAGACAATTTACAATGTAAAAACTACGACACCATTTACCTTCTGACACAATATGTAGATTCACCGTAATTTGAGTTACACTGTCGTGCGATAAAATGTTCACGATGCATTTTCTCAATAAACAACGTACTTAAACCTCATACTCACAAATATAGGCAAAGAAATTGACTACAAATCGGTTTTAATCTGACTTTTTGGGAAATCCTTAACAATTCACAGAGTAAAATCGCTTCTTTTGTGTGTATGACCCTGTTGTGTGATTTGACTAAGTTAAATACATGTACATGTTTCGTTCGTTTGCAATACAAATACATCAGTTTCTAGAACATTGCCCGGTGACCTTAAAAGAAGTACTTCGTTGAACAAGGAACACATGTTTCATGGTTAAATATTCCCTATTTGTCCGAATAACACTGATTGGCCGTTGATGATGTAATAGTATTGGACGTTAATTGTGTTAGTAAAAATCATTTTCATGCAGTGACTAATAATCAGGGAAACATGTTTCAGATTTTAAAAATAACTCGTAATATTAATGTATTTCATAATGTATCAGGATTTAATGAGTGGTTGAAAAAAGTTTACTAATACGGAATACCCTACAAGTTTGAATAAGAGATTCGTTATCAAAGATAAATGTACAGGTTGTTTACCAAAATCTTCGACCAAACAGTCCCCGTAGGTAGGGCGTAAGAATTGTATCTTCACATAGTCATTGCATGATCGTAAGAGGCGACTAAATTTGGGATCTTATCTTTTCTCTTCTTTCTAAGCAACTTTCTTCTTCCTGATGTCTCCCTTGCCATTCCTCACTTTTGGCATTTAGTTGAGCGTTCGCCCCTGTGAGGAGGACTTTGGGTTCTGTCCCCTGGCCGGGATAACCAGAGTCTGTAAATATGCTTAACGTTCAGCAAATTAGGAGTGGGACGACTGGTTCGCCCGTTGTCAGTATAATGTGACCGATAGGGTTTCCTGCTGGGTGTCTTCAGCAGTATGTTTCAGTGAGGTAGCACTATAAAGTCAGCATTAGTTCCGTGCTATCACAAGGAGAAAAACACGAACATATCACAGTCTCCCAAAACACACACGCATGCATCTTGCACACAGGGGAAGCTTTAGTATCGCGAAAATTTATAGCCCCGCCATCCGTAACACGTGTCATGCTTAATTTGTAACAGCTGGTGTCCTCTAATCTTGCTATTATAGAACGAAACTAGTAAAACTAGCTGGCATATATCTGAAGCATCATACAAATATTGGAAAGAATATTGTTCTAATATGGTTTTATTAACTTAATGTGTGCTTTTAAACTTGACTTGTTTGTTTGATGACGTGTACCCTATTTTGTATAGCCCTACATGATTATTGTCAGATTCTATTTTTGTTAATAAAGAGATCACGATATAATTACACACACAGCATATCTGAAGATGTAGCTCACTTATTTAGACAGGTATTATGAAAACCCCTATTTTGGGTAATGATATGAAGTTTTGTTCACTAATAATTGTTAATGTACTATTTATCCTTTTATATTTCAGTTGATGTTTATTTTTTACCTTCACCTTTTGGGCTTCAAGCAGATACATTTAGTTAATAAAAAAAGATCAATGTCATGTTTAAATCCCGATCGCTTAAACAAAGAAATTTATATTCTTCTTGTTAACCGACTTGTTTGCATTTTCATTTGTATATTAAGAATAGTATGGATTTTATGTTTTTCTTAATGAAAGTACTAACAATGGTTGATAGTTTCCTAATTGCATCAGGTAAGGTCACATTGTACCTAACGCTATTATATTGGACAATTGTTGGTGTGATAATGAAATAAAACGGAGAGCGACAGGGATATGATTGTATTATTTTCTAAACACGTGTCATAATGTCAAGAGTATTTTATTTTAAATTTGTTCCAGTTGTCCTATTATGCGTTATGCATCACTGAATCTCTAGACGACAACTATCAATTAAATCGCTAGTGCAGGGTTTGTGTCTTAAATGAAAAGGGATATTAAAGTGAAACATTGATAACTTAGATACAAAAAAAGGTATAGTTAACTTACACATCCGCCATTATTCCAAGTAAAAGCGACCCCACTGTGAAGCCAGCCATAAAGGACATCGTGGCATGTACAATGTATTTCTTCCTTTGACAGACAAGATTGTCCTGGAACAAAAAAAAATCCCCAAGTATTGAAACGTTGAGTGACTTGCGAACCAATTTTTGTTATGAATTCACCTATTAAGATCTTTGTTTATTAATCGAGGCAAATTTTTAAAATGTGCTTATTCACATTTCGTTGATCGTTACAAAGCGAATATAGCATACACAACCAATACGTACAAAGTACAATCATATAATTACCACGTGTGTTGTAAGACGATGAAAAAAAAACATGACACTGAACCATTGTCTTGTCATTGCCAGTGAAGAGGGATGGATAACTTACCTCGGTTGTAAAAGTACTTTGAAATATTGTCGTGTCAAATACAAATGAATGGCACTGGTATGTTACAAAGGAAGAGTTTCCGTCGGTATCATTGTTCCATGGGATGCTTCTTCTGACGTTGCATCTAGAAACCTGTGTGGTTGGACGTCCGTATTGGTCTACATCTTCCTCGTAAGGAATGGACAAGTTGAGCATGACCTGGTGTCGAATGCTTTGAACCAGGAACGTGTCATTATCATACAATGGAATACTACACCTGTAAAACAACAATATCACGTTTAGGAGTATTACTTATTTTGCGTGACCCTAAGATAGAAGACACTGCAAAAAGTGGACACCACACTAATAAATCAAATAACCTGCAGGGCTTAACTTATGAAGTGTCAAACTGTTCACGATTTTGTCTAACATTGTTCTTGGAACAAAGGCGTCCGTATTTAATTTCGCACAACATCATCGAAAAAGCCAATAAAGAGTAACCCTATCTGGCTCTATATCAAGCACAGCGAAATCGTGGGGTTTATGTTTGCATATCATAACCTTATAGTATCCACCGTGTAACATAAGCACTATAAAGTCGACACAAATTTCACGAGTTTAATATATATGGGAATTTATCACACAATACAATATCTGGAAGACGGTGTGATTTAATATGTTATTTTCGTCAGTGTATATCGTCCTTCAAAAACTTAAGTGGTGGTTAGGACGTTAAACTAAATAAAAAATTAAAAAATCATATTTGATACATTGGCTGTTGCAAGAACGTGACACTGAAAAATCTGCTTTTTCATTGCAACACTATGCAACATTTTTTCATTTCCTGTCTTTTCTGTCTACTTTTTTTATCTTTCCTCTCTACTTTCGTGTTCGGGTGGTGTCCCCCTAAGCACCCGTTTTTGTTTAACACCAAGCAAACAAGCGACTGTACTCTTGATTTTGTGAAGGAGAAAAATATAAATCAAAGTCAACTGTATTCTTAATTTAAAAAGAAAATTGTAAATCTCGCTTAATTCGATTGATTTCCAGTAATTTAGATTCCACGTGCTTAATATCCTTTCATCCTTATTTTTGAGGTGTAATCCTACTAGATCTATATTAAATTTTGGAGAACACACAGTGTTGTCAAGGTCTATTTGTGTTAAATATGTGACATACATATATATACAACGCCTGGATTATTTCTGTGTGCATGTTAGAGATAGCAAAACTGAAGGCTAGACACTTGTACAGTTTGCAGATCGATCTGTTGTGGATTAAGACAATGATAAATGCTACTCGTCGACGGCTGAAACAAAAGTGACAACTTCACTTTTTTTCAAAACTTCGGGCACTACAGATCATAATTTTATAATTGTCGATTTCCCAAAAAAATGGTAGCATAAAGATGAAGCTTACCGAACGATGCTATGAATGTTATTTCTTAAGCACTATATTTGTAAGAATTGCAAAATGATGCTAGGTCTGTTGTCTCATTAGCAGAGAAACTCACACACTGCTGAACGAGGTTAGGTCTGTTGTTTCAATAGCAGATAAACTGGCAGATTTCGAAATAAGTCTGGGTCTGTTGTTTGATGAGGTCAGGAATTGATGTATAACAGAATTGTGATATATTTGTTAGTTTATTATAACAGGAATTGAAAGATTATAAAATGAAGATGGACGTTCTTTTTCAAACCATCTCGTGATGTATATATATTAATAATATAAGATATTTATAAAAGGGTCTATCCTGTGTATGAATGTTAAAAGATTAAGCTTACTGGTTTTGTGCTTATGATATATATGACTTATATATGAATATGTAATATAAGTGTTTGTATCATGTGTATAGCGTTTTATAGGCAGGTCACGATGATATTTTTATTTATTTTTTATTTTTTTAAGTTGCCGGTGTTTTGTTATGGACTTGCCATATTCAGCTTAACTTCCATTGTGCAATTGTCTATTAATATGATGTTTTATATTCTAATTTATTACATATTGCCTTTGATGGTTTTATAATGGTTTTATAGTTGTTCTCTGTCAGTGTATACAATGAACTATTAGGCTATATTACTACTTCAATGTCTGTATTAACATTTAACTATTGTTTATAGTAAAAAATGCAATGGATCCATCTTGTGTTAAAAGCTAGACAAACTATGTGTATTTGCAGTAGCGTGTTGCATATTCGTGTAACTGAGTGTAACAACTTCCGGTATGGAGTTCATCTTTGCTTACAGGTGTCATTATAAACATGTGTGAGTAAACTAGCGGTTTTGTGCCAAACACTGCTTGTACTTGGTATATGCAAGATATTATGTCGATGACATGATATAGAATGTTGAGTCAAAAACGAAAACATGTGTGTTGCCTATTCCCCAACCTACGTGGAAAACATCCCACTACCTGCATTATTTTATAGCCAATGTTAATAAATTGGAAATATTTTTAATAAAATCTAAGAACTCCAAGCATTCCACGAAAAGGCTATATAGTTTTAAATGGATAAAACGGAATTTTCTTGCAAATTATATACATTAACATCTGTTCAATAAAAAATGTATGTTGTTCCTGTTAATGACTGAATTCTTTTTGGTAAAAAAACGTTTTGCTACCTTCCTGCACTCAATCTAAATGAATAGGAAAAACAGAAGTTTTGTATTTGGCCTAAGTGCACTCTTTGAACTGTTATAACTTTGTATTTTTATGGTTCATAGAGCTTTTCTTTTCCAGTAAAGTACGATATGCCTCATTGGTATGTTTATTTTATGATATCTATGCCTGGTTCTTACCTGTGCTCGGGGGTGAATAGAATGAAGATGGACAGACATGTCTGAATAGCACTGAAGATTTGCGGCACGCACTGCATAAGATATACTCTCTTCTGATACGTCCCAAATTCCCCTAACACTTTGAATACATCATCAAACGACATCTTCAAACCTTGGATATAGCACCTTAGTGTTTAAGTACTTCACTAGTTCCTCAGTCCTTCAAAGTCAGCACAACATACGCTAATGTAGCCGTAAACATCTAGAGAGCATGGAGGTTTATAATAAATTAACTCCTGTACTCAAGCTACGACAACGGCCACGTAGTGTGTCCGACATCAATCAAGTCATGGTAATATCCAGGATGGGAACACCAAAAAACTACCGCACTCTTTCCTTGTCACTTCGGCCTATAAAGAAAGAAAATTATTTTATTTCAAAATTTAATAGTAATAAACGTTATATTGTGCTCATACTTGTATGTCAAATATTTTAATGTAAGAAATTATATAACATGTACCAACTGAAAATAGCGAATCAGATACATAAAAGTATAATTAATACATATTTTAGCCAGTGGTTTAGATAATATGATGCATACATAACTTTGTATGGGTTTTTTTTTATCAGAGAGCGCGTTTAATTCTGATACCGATGAATATTTCTTTAGAATATGAGCTGCGGTGGTTTTCAACATTAATCCATCAGGAGCGACGGCGTAAGTTATAAATGCTAATGAAGAATATTTGTTTGCAAATTTTGAAAACTTTGTATGGTCCGAAAAGCTGTAGTTGTATAAGAACTTTGTTCACAGATAATGGACCTATGTTAGAAATGCCATCTCATAGAAAGTCATACTATGACACTCCAGCATGTCACCAAATTCTGAAAAGGGTCTCACTAGAGTTAACCAAGAGCCATCGAAAATAGAAATAACATAATAAAAAGAGGAATAACGAACGAAATAAGAAATGCATGCATGATTAAATCAGTATATATGTATATGCGACAGCTGAATGAATATCAATTGATCAATAGTGTCAATAGTGCCCGAAGGACCAAGTGAGCGTATGGCATACCGCAGCGTCCATCGTCTGTTGTCTGTCGTCCGTCAACTTTTGACATTTTAATCTTCTTCAAAACTACTGAGCCAATTTTGACCAAACATGACATGGAACATCACTAGGACATGGGAATCTGAATTTATGAAATTTACGGGGCTACGCCCACAGGGGCCTGAGGGGCGGGGCCAGATAGGTAAAAAATGGAGTCATCTTTAAAAATCTTCTTCTCTACTCCTACAAGTAGTAGCGAGTAATGGCAAATTTAAGTATAATCATCGAATAGCCCGTTTTTGAATTTATGACATTTATGGCCCTGGGATCAAGCAGTCAAAAAGTAGGGCGGGGTCAATATTGTGTACTTGTTATGTAATCATGTATTTATACATCACTAGGTCATGGGGATCTGACTTTATAAAATGTATGGGACTGCACCCCGAGGGGCCTGAAGTAAACAAAAATGGGGTAATCTTTAAAAGTCTTCTTCTCTACTTCTTCAAGTAGCAGAGAGTAATGGCACATTTAGTTATAATCATCAACTAGCTCTCTTTTGATTTTTTGAAATGTATGAGCCTGGGGTCAAGTGGTAGGGTGGGGTCAATATTGTATGGTATGGATCGTTGTTTCTATGAAACAGTTGAGAACCCCACCCCATAACCATATATAATATTGCTGGGCATCAAGAGTTAACACAATCATGATGTAAAAATAGACCCTGGGGTTTTTCTCCACCCCTAGGGACTTAGTTTCTGGGTAATATCTTTGAAACCTTTCAGATCCCCACCCTATAACCATATATGCAATTGCTGAATATAAATAAAGGAATGCATTGGGTCTTACCCACCTTTGGAGACTTCTTTTTTCATTTCATTTCAATAAATTTTATTGACAAAGTTGATACATGTCAATTGGATGGAATAACAGGCAAAGCCTATATAAATTCTCTCCAGCGGTGGCTAAATTAACGGATTCTATTATTTTTATTTGATTTTTTTAATACATCAATTTTGATATGAAAATTATAAAAAAAGATAAAAAAATTAAAGGGATGTAACTCCTTCTTAATTAACATAACTGAAATACAAATACATTCACACTTCACAAAACACTTCCACAGGTATTATTTATTTTTATAACATTTTACAATTGTGTATAAGCTATATAGCTATCAAATCACACAGATATTGACAGACATTGACCAAAAGTCCATGTGCAAATATATGCACAGGTCACAGTCGCCAAAACTGTTAAGTTCTTATAGTTTTATATGAAAATATATAGCTAGTCTATGTGTAATTTAATGGAGACTTAACCCCTGTGTCATAACTTTTAAATGGTTATGATCTCCACCCAATAACTATATATACAAATGCTGGCCACAACCCTAGGGACCTAGTTTCTGATTCACAGCTTGGAAACAGTTGAGATCCCCACCCGTTAACCATACATAAAAATTCTGGGCATGAAAAATCTAATACAGATTGCTACAATGATTGGACTTTGGGTCTGGTCTATTCCCTTGGATCGCATTTGGATAATATTTTGCCATAATTGCTTCGATATCCAGGTGAGTGATACAGGCCCTCTGGTCCTCTTGTTTTATAATTATTTCATGGAAATAATAAATGTATATTTACTTGTATCGTGCAGTAAATAATAAAACTTCTGTTTACAATTGTGTTACAGATGTGTATATGTCCCACATCTGCGCAAGTTTCAGCCATGTATACGGAGTTTCCTCCTCTTTAGTGCACAAATGGCGTGCGGTGGTTGGTTTTTTTGAGAGATTTTGACATTCTAGCCCAACGCGTAGACATTCTGTATAGCCTTTATTATCTACGTATACTTTTATCAAATAGAAAATAAAACAATGTTTCCGCGTTGTAGTATCTGCTTTAATGTGAGATGTTATGCAATTTTGTTTTTAAAAAGTTGTAATATGGTAATATGATGCTCGGCGGTGTACACCTGCTATCTACTTATTGTTTACGTTTCCTCGAAACATTATTTTTAACATTCTCTGGAATATTCTATGGAGCTTTATGTTACATAATTCATTTTATATATTTGCATTAATTTTAGCCTTTTTCAAAAATATACGTTGACGTAATAAAACTTACTCATCTGTTGCAGTGTTGTTAATCAGTTTGTTGTTCCGTACATTAAAACTAAAAAACGTCATTTGAAATACACTAATATGATGAATATGACTAAATTATTTTGATATATGCATCACGATCGTTTGTGTGTGATTGTACACTTGTGTATCATTTCAGTGTAGGGATACAAAATGGTAAGGTAAAGTCATTTTGTATTCGCCCGATTTTTATGTTTATATTGAGGGCTGATGACACAATCCTGTCCTCAAGTTCAAGCTTGTTCACTTTTTCACCATTGGTGTTCACGATATCGTTTCCAAAGTTCTGTTGTTTGCATTTTTCCTGCAGTTGTTTGAGGGCTGATGATGTAGCTCTGTAATCCCATTGTCAGTTTGGTTACTGTATTCAACATTGGTGTTCGCGATATTGTTCCCCGAGTTCTGGTGTCTGTATGATTCCTCTGTGGTTGCTTTGAGGGTTAATGATGTATTTATGTTCTATCATTGTCAGTTTGGTAACTTTATATATCATTGGTGTTCGCTATATTGTTCCCCGAGTTCTGGTGTCTGTATGATTCCTCTGTGGTTGTTTTGAGGGTTGATGATGTATTTATGTTCTATCATTGTCAGTTTGGTAACTTTATATATCGTTGGTGTTCGCGATATTGTTCCCCGAGTTCTGGTGTCTGTATGATTCCTCTGTGGTTGTTTTGAGGGTTGATGATGTATTTATGTTCTATCATTGTCAGTTTGGTAACTTTATATATCGTTGGTGTTCGCGATATTGTTCCCCGAGTTCTGGTGTCTGTATGATTCCTCTGTGGTTGTTTTGAGGGTTGATGATGTATTTATGTTCTATCATTGTCAGTTTGGTAACTTTATATATCATTGGTGTTCATAATATCTTTACCAAGTTTTGGTTTCTGGTTAATTGCTTTGTTTATCGTTGGATTTAGTTACATTTTTAAATCTTTCGCCTATTTATAGTGCATGCTTAGTTCCTTTCTCTATCATAAGGTTCTATTATATATTTTCCTTAGTTCTAGTTCCATCATGGTTCCATAGTTATGTTCGAGTTTCATTATCTTTTACATTTTGTGTAAGTCCTGGTGTCTATTTGGTTGATTTGTTTAACGTTGCTGTTCATGGTATATTTTAAGGCCATGAGGCTGATTGGTTCCATTGATCAGCGTGAAACTTCTGATATCCTTCTCTTAATGTCTAGTTTCTGATCGATTTCTCGGTAGTTTGGTTAATTATCGGAGGTATTTCGTGATATATTTGTCTGATATAATTGTCTAGTTGTTCTCCCCTTTGTGGAAATGTTTTTGATATTCCCTTGATTATTGAAGAGCCTCTGTGTACTTTTCTCGGTCGTTCCGGTGTCTCCTCAACCCCTGAGGATATTTCAAATGGTAACGTTTTGATATGTCTATTGCTTTGTTGAACCCCGGTCGATCTTGAGTTTCAATTCATCTATGAAAACAAGTTTAATCACCGAACTTACTAATGGATATTTTGTTTAAATTAATCGGTTGTTAATTTCAAAAGATAAAGATGAATAGTAACATATTTTAGAGCTTACAAAACATTACAGGTAATCCATATTTAAAGAGATATCTACAGTTTCGAAGAGAGCTTTGAGATTGTTTATATAATGAAAGATATTTTCCTGAAGGTCAATACCGTCTAAATAAGACGTTAATATCAGTAAATAGTTTTTGAGGTGCTATGCATCGAGGCTGATCTTCATACATTTTGTATCTGGCGGATACAGACAGGTATTGGAAGGTAGAAATAAATGATTTGGTGGATGGACATATTTATATATCAGTAAAAAATAAATGAATGAAATGTGAGGTGAATATCTAGCTGTATGGAATGAATGCGTGTTATCGTGACTTTATTAATGCATAAATGCTTTGCACGATGAATACATCAACAAAGCATGCGATAAAAAACAAACATTGTACGTGAATATGTAAGTGAATTAACAATTGACTAAAGTAGGTAGGAACAAAATATGGATGTTGATTTTTTATATATAATTTCACACCACTTAAGATCATTATGCCGACAGTTTAAGTACATTTTAATAACTTGTACATCATGTTTTGTGTGAATCTTGTTGTCGACAACCGGCTGTGATTCACAGAAATTTGTCCTAAAGTGCATAAACTACAGCCATTTGCTCTCAAAGTAAACAAGCTTGTTTACAACGTCTCACGTATGTGTGTGTTTGTCTGTGTGCTACTGCTTGCATTAACATTACTCGTAGACGTGTGTGTGTCTCTCATATTAAGCAGATTTTGAAAAGACCGTTCTCTCAATAAAGAAGTATATCCCAGAATATAATAAAAACACCTGGTACAGTGCATAACCTTCTGGGTTATTTTATCTTCAATCTTTACATATACTGATTATACAGTTATCTATACAATTTTCAACCTATTTAGCGTATATATTATTCAGTGCGACCTGCGACATGGTCGGTAGCCATCTGTATTTCACGCTTGGTGTATTTCACGTTTGGTGTATTTCACGCTTGGTTTATTTCAAATAGTACAACTTCATGAACCCAACACTGTTTACTGTTGATATTTCAGAGCTTCGCTGAAAGCTGTAAAATCAAATCATTAAAAATGCAAAAATGAACAAAACATTGGCCTAAATATATTTTACGAATGTTTTCTTTGATATTAAGAAATGTTACATTCATGTAAGAGCTTAACCACATGTTCTAGTCTATTCTATCTTCATGGCGAAATATTTGTACTTAGATATTTAAAATTAAATGGTGAAACAACAGATCCGAGGGTTTTTTCAATAGAAATGGCGTCAATCAGTTATCTGTAGATATTCCCTTTCAACTGACGCCAATGATCGGCACCTTGGCATTGTTTCCCCGACACATAAAGTAAATGTACAATCAGTGATGGTGATCAATAATCACTCAATTGTAGATGGCGCATGTCAGTCTAGACAACATCGAAATGAAAATTGATTTTTGGTTAAGATATACGTACACACACTGAATTAATGATGAAGTCTATCTAGCAAATTTTGATTGGGGTTATAGCATCAAAATGGAGTGAATATTTTTAATTATTAAAGGAGATCTATCTCAAAACTATAAAAAGGGAGCTTATCAATACTGAGAAGATAGTCCTTGATTGGTGGGCTGTAATTTAACGTGAACGATTGAGTATATAACAATGTCAAATGTGTTGTACACTATGAACAGGATGCAATAAACCCTGTCGTCTGATTAATGAATCAAAATATTTCCTTTCTATTTATGTATTATGTACAGTTGAATACCACGTTGCCACCTTAAATCATTCAGTTGCATACAATTGTTTGTGTAGCTAATGAAATCGATACTTTATATTCATCACTGGTATCGCCTATCAATCAACAACTGAAACAATAGCCTATCAAAAATTTGAATAAAGAAGATTTGATAAGATTACAGCCGTCGATAATGTTAAATAGTAGAGTAGCGATGTATATTCGGGTTCATATCAAATATCGAGGTGTATACAACTAGTACGGTCATTAAAGCTAGCGGAGAGAACAAAGAACGAATTCAGAGATTTATAACATGAAGGTGAATTATCCTTGAGTACTGAGTACAAAATGCTCGTGTCTTAAGTAGGTACGTATGTGTACTTACGTGTTCAGCTGGCGGGTCCCTATGTCTGTGTGTGAAAATCGGGTTCATGTAAAGGTTTATGCACACTTACAGAATACATATGTGACGTCACGTGAGTTTAGGACACGCCCTCAGGCATGACGGACGAATCAATATGCATCTATTTAAATGGTATGGGGAAAGGCGTGCGCCTTTGATGAGTCCTACTGCGTTAATACATGTTTAAAAGGTGTTACTGTGAAACTAGGTAATTCAGTTTATAAACCTTTTCACTTGTATTGGCGTTGACTGTGGTCGTATGGTTGTTAAAACAGGAAATACTTCGTATAAGTGCAGGTTCTGAAATTGACGGAAAGCCGGCTAAAACCGGAATAGACCTGTTTATGCCGGATATACTGGCCTAGACTTCCTTAGACAGGTTTTTATAATGCATTTTGTTAAGTTAAATATAAACGTTATTGTATTTAAAGGCAAATATAACTCGTTCTTGATTGTTGTGAGATATGTATGATGGAATATGGCAAATAGATATGTTTTAATTAAATACAGAAGTATTCCCTACTTATAGATGACGTGCAGACCTGTAACTGGACACAAACAGATACATATCTAACCGTTGCTACTTAGCATATCTAAAGATTAACATGAATCTAATTAAAGCGAAAACAGACGGTAAAAAGCTCACTTCATTTTCAAAAGAAGCTCCGTAGTTAACTATTCTGCCTAACCAAAAAGGTTTGACAGCACAGCACAACAACATGAGCCTAATATCCTAGGCAACCCTCATCATATGACCTGAGTAATTGCGAGAGCGTTCGACCCTGACCTGAGCTACAATGTAAACACATTTCACTCAAGTTATACACGCACTTTCTGTATATGTGTTAATGTGATATGAACACCTTCAACTAAGGATATCGCTCGTTTACGGGGTGTTTTTCTGACCTCTTGTCCAAATTGGTTAGCATTCAAGAGTTCAATATGCTTGTGTTGTCCACTCAACTTAGAGCAACAATATTGTTGTTCTAGTTCAGTGTACAGTTCGCTCAAGTAAACACTGCTCTAAATAGCACTTATCACTATCTTCACTGATGTGGAGACGCCAAGGTGAGAAAGGCAAGGGGTTTTGTCTCCACGCCTACACTTTCTTAGACAGATTTTGATAATGCATTTTATTAAAATAAACATGAACGCTGTTGTATATAAAGGCGAATATAACGCCATAAAACAGCCTTTGTCTACGGGCCATACCAAAGTCATTAAAAATGGTAGTTGTTATTCCCTGCTTACCGTTCAGCATTTAGGGTACACACACGTGAACGCATACAGAACACACATGGGGGCATATCCTTAAATTTCCTTAGCTGTTAACGAGTAATTCACATAATAAAACAAAATCGAACCCCCTTCTTCCTTGTCGTCTACGGAGGGGATATGAAGAGTCAAAACTAATCTGCTACCCTATTGCAACACTTTTTCGTTTTCTATCCTTACTGTCATCTTTCCTTCTAATCTTTTTTTTATTTATTTTTTAATTGTAAACTTTTAATTATTATAATCGGTAGAGGTCTTAGTCTCGCCGCTTTTGAGTTCTAATTACCGGATCGTTCACGCTTTCTATTGACGATGACGTAAATGATTTACGAATTATGTGCCGAAGATATATTCAATAAGATCTATTAGTTTTGATATATGTATTCAAGTTTTACATTATACCCAAACAATGAACACGAAGTAAACGTGTTGTAACGTAACAAGAACGACTAGTCCCTTTGTCAAGCTTTGAAGCTTGAAAGTTACGGCATGTTTGTGTATAAAATAAACCTTTAATAGTATACCGCAGATATTTCAACCTGCTATCATATTTTTAAAAAAAAATGAGATAAGTATTGTAAAAGTTTGTCAAAACAACACTTTGATTCGAACCAATTAAATGAAATGGAAACCGTTACTTTTGATTCACGTAATATTTATGAAATGTTTGAGATTTAGCTAAATGTGAAATGGCTGACATTTCGTGACAAACATTAACGCATTTTAACAAATCAAATCTCTTACCTTTTGGTGACACTAAAGGGAAAAAAATGGTCCTAGGCTTGGCCATACAAAAATTCTTAAAAAAATGGTAGTTGCTATTCACATCTTAATGTTCAGCATTTAGAATAATCGCAATAGATGATTCTTTCTTTGAATGATGTCACTGGTTGGAATGATTTGATGTGTGTCATTGGCATGGTATTTAAGTGAGGTAGGTTTAGCACTCTAATATTGGCATCAGATCCGCGCTAATGCAGCGAGGCAAATACACAAGTATACCCTGCGTCAAGCACACATACACACATGCACACATGTAAAAGAGGCAATGGGTTATATCCCAAGTTCTTGGCGTACATAAATCCTTAAAATGGGAAGTTGTTATTCCCTGCTTAACGTTCACCATTTCGGGTAATGACATTACATGTTTCACCTGCTGTCAGTGTAACGTTACCGGTCGAACGCTGTGCTGGTATTGCGGTGAGGTAGCACTACAACGTCGGCATTAGATCCGCTCTAAAACAAGGAGGCAACTACAACAACATACCCTGCCAACGGAACACAAACACACATGCACGCATACACGACACACATGTCGGCACGTCTTTAAATGACCTTGTTGATGGGACGTTAAACCAACCCACCAACCGACTACATTACACACATGGCGGGGTGTTCTTGGATAACCTTTGCTGTTCATAAGCCATTCAACCAAACAAATCCGAACCAAACCAATATTGATCCATATGACCTCATTAGCATTTGCTATTTTTTTTATCCGATATAATGTCGGAAGTTTCCTTTTATATGTTCATCCGTTTGCATTGTTTACTTAATAACAACCACGCTGTTAGTCTCATAAAGGGCGTATCGTTACCGACAAGCAGGAAATGTCCACGGGTTTGACCCTAAATGTTTCGTTGCAAAGCATCTAAATTTTGTCATGGAGATACAAGCGGAGAAAACCCCCTTCTGTAACCAGCTGTTCGTCGTAGAAAAAGACTTGTGTAGGTCCCCCTGCAGAATCCGGAGTTTTCTTATTTGTCTTCCACTCGGGAGGCATTTAAGAAACCAAAGTTGATTTGCTGCCCTCATTCAACACTGGGGATATTTGTCTTCTCTTTTTTTCACTTCCTAACGCTGTCCTTTCGGCTGTGTGTCCCTCGGCTGCCGTCTCCTTTCATATGACCCCATACATGAAAACATAATCTCTTACATAAGATGTGATCTATTACAAAACAATCCGTCTGCTGTTAATGCTTGTAGTGCATTTTTCATTTTTAAGGATGTTTTTGATGTTTTTAATTCTAAACGGGGTGTTTTTTTCACAGCAAACTGTGAAGCTCAAAAATATGTTCAATTGTCGATGTGACGTAAAAGCAATTCCAAAGCACACAAACAAGCAATCAAAATAGTTATGAGCCGAACAAAACCACTTTTTCCCACGAAAAATATACAATATAAGATATCATACACAAGTGAAACACAATCTAAATTTCAATTGAACATAATGTCAAAACTAATTGGAGGTTACACTGGGATATTATCATAACTTACACTAATCATATTGATATTTGTATCAACCGTAATTGCAGTGTCTGTATCAGATATCACTACATGTCGGGAAGTAGATACAAAGTAGTTGACCTACTTGATTTTGTATTTGATATAAATGCACCAACAGAATAGCTTTATATGACTAATCGCCTCAAACTCTTTCAATGGAGAACCATTGATTAAAAAGTCTTTCATATTAATTCGAAGCTGTCGATATTACATAACAATATACTCCATTGCATTCATTATTATTTTACCGTAATATACCATTCTTTTGTCCGTCTGTCATGATTTCGTTTAGTCTCCCATGCAGAGCAATGATCGAGAAAATAAAATACCTGTTGAAATCAACTGTGTGATTGTAAGAGGCAACTAATATAGTATGCTTCATAGAGGGGAACGCCAATACTATGGTCTGTTCTAAGTGTGGGGGGCCGGCGTACCGTAATGTATCCGATTAATTTCTCTCGTGTCTATTCAAGTTGTATTTATCTACGCCTTACTGGACAACATATCGTTTCTCGCAACAGTGTTGAGAGTCAGGTGAGTAATCGGTTTTCCATCCGACCGACACATACCGCTCTCGCTCGCTCGCGCTCTCTCTCTCTCTCCGCTTGACCCGTTTTAATGGAGACGGCCTAAACTGATTACAAAGGTATAAGAACAAGGATAATGCGTTTAATTTCTGTGTCTAGATGCGACATTCTCAGTGTTGAGGCACGTTGACTAAGCCCTTAGTAGTTTCTACGTCGGGTACATACAATTTCTAAAGGTTGTACCAACTGAGTATAAACATTATATCTTCGTGTTGACACTTTTCGGTGTTAACTTTAAATAACATGAAAATACTTTGTGAACAGGTCCCTAGCATCGGCATGATATTTCAGTGAGGTGTAGATACCTAAAGTCGGTATCATATCCGGGCTATCGTGATGAGGCTTGAAATACACAAGCGTATGAGGCGTGAAATACACAAGCGTACCGCCTCCAGCACAAGCGCAGACATTACACTCACTAATGACCTTAGATATTAATAAAACGCTAAACCCTATAAACCCAAACCCCGCAGGTTAAGGAAGATGAATAGGCCTGATGTGTTCCACTGTACGTCATAATAAATACAAACAATGAGGATACCTTCTGGACTTTCTGCTTGGGGGTATTGAAGAATCCTAAATCGATCTACTGGCCCAATTGCAACACTTGCGATACACATAGTTTTTTTTTCTAACTTCATTACTTTTTCTGTTGGCGGTGTCTCCCTACGGGGCCTGTTCGCCATATCTGGTTTAAGGACGTTAAACCGCATACAAACAAATGTGTTGGCTACATCAATCCTGCACTTTTGTATCCTCACCACAATTCATTTTGTGATAGCACTGTTCCCTTAGGTGAGAGAAAGGCCATGGGTTCTGTCCCCATGTCCTTAAAAACCGAAATCCTTATTTCCTGCTTAACGTTCAGCATGTAGGGTAATGGCAATAACTGGTTCACCCATTGTCATTATAATGTGGCGAAATACTGAGCTGGGTGCCTTCGGCATGGTATTTTAGTGAGGTAGCACTATACAGACGGCATTATATCCACGCTATCACAAGGAGACAAATACGCCATCATACCTTGCCTCCGGTACACGTACACACATGCAAGCATACACATTGAGGCACGTTCATAAATGATCTTAGCTGCTGATAGGACGTTAAATACAAAAACATGTACCATAAAACCAAAACAAAACCAATTCGCAAAAGGTGTATACCTGTATATATTTGTTCTGTAGTTCGGTGAAATGTCAAGGTCATTCAGTGTTTCATGTTCTTCCTGTATGTCTCATAATAATACACGTAAATGTCTATTTATCATTATTAAAAAATACGGTCAAAGTAAATTAGCAAAAAGTCTTCGTTTGTTTCCGTATTACGTATCATTTACGATGCTTTGAGGATTAATTTGTCAGGATTAATGTATTATATTTAGAAATTCATTAACTAGGGTATCCTGAACTTAACTGAACCTACTGCTAAGCAGACGTTGAATATCATTCACTTCTGAATACAATAAACTTTTAAGTTATGTCATAGCGACAAATACACATTGCCAAACGCATGGTATCTTATTATGTCATAATTATATGTGCGATTGAGCTAAGAATACACGTTACCTTACACACTGTATCTGTGATTGTGTTAGAACTAATGATACACGTTACCTTACACACTGTAACTGTGATTGTGTTAGAGCTAAGGTTACACGTTACCTTACACACTGTAACTGTGATTGTGTTAGAGCTAAGGTTACACGTTACCTTACACACTGTTTATGTGATTGTGTTAGAACTTAGGTTGCACGTTACATTACACACTGTAACTGTGATTGTATTAGAACTAAGGATACACGGTACCTTACACACTGTATCTGTGATTGTGTTAGAGCTAAGGATACACGTTACCGTACACACTGTAACTATGATTGTGTTAGAGCTAAGGATACACGTTACCTTAAACACTGTAACTGTGATTGTATTAGAACTAAGGATAGACGTTACCTTACACACTGTATATGTGATTGTGTAAGAGCTAAGGTTACACGTTACCTTACACACTGTAACTGTGATTGTATTAGAACTAAGGATACACGGTACCTTACACACTGTATCTGTGATTGTGTTAGAGCTAAGGATACACGTTACCTTTCACACTGTATATGTGATTGTGTAAGAGCTAAGGTTACACGTTACCTTACACACTGTAACTGTGATTGTGTTAGAGCTAAGGATACACGTTACCGTACACACTGTAACTATGATTGTGTTAGAGCTAAGGATACACGTTACCTTTCACACTGTATATGTGATTGTGTAAGAGCTAAGGTTACACGTTACCTTACACACTGTAACTGTGATTGTATTAGAACTAAGGATACACGTTTCCTTACACACTGTATCTGTGATTGTGTTAGAGCTAAGGATACACGTTACCTTACACACTGTAACTATGATTGTGTTAGAGCTAAGGATACACGTTACCTTTCACACTGTATATGTGATTGTGTAAGAGCTAAGGTTACACGTTACCTTACACACTGTTTATGTGATTGTGTTAGAGCTAAGGTTGCACGTTACATTACACACTGTAACTGTGATTGTATTAGAACTAAGGATACACGGTACCTTACACACTGTATCTGTGATTGTGTTAGAACTAAGGATACACGTTACCTTACACACTGTAACTGTGATTGTATTAGAGCTAAGGATACACGGTACCTTACACACTGTAACTGTGATTGTGTTAGAGCTAAGGATACACGTTACCTTACACACTGTACATGTGATTGTGTTAGAGCTAAGGATATACGTTACCTTACACACTGTAACTGTGATTGTATTAGAACTAAGGATACACGTTACCTTACACACTGTATATGTGATTGTGTTAGAGCTAAGGATACACCTTACCTTACACACTGTATCTGTGATTGTGTTAAAGCTAAGGATATACGTTACCTTACACACTGTATCTGTGATTGTGTTAGAGCTAAAGATACATGTTACCTTACACACTGTAACTGTGATTATGTTAGAGCTAAGGATACACGTTACCTTACACACTGTATATGTGATTATGTTAGAGCTAAGGATACACGGTACCTTACACACTGTAACTGTGATTATGTTAGAGCTAAGGATACATGTTACCTTACACACTGTATATGTGATGTGTTAGAGCTAAGGATACATCTGTGATTGTGTTAAAGCTAAGGATATACGTTACCTTACACACTGTAACTGTCATTATGTTAGAGCTAAGGATACACGTTCCCTTAACCACTGTATATGTATTTGTGTTACGATGAAGATATATGCTACCTTACACGTTATACTCGGGATGTATATTAAAGACAAGGTTTAATGCTATTTTTCACATGTTACCTTACACACTGTATATGTGATGTGTTAGAGCTAAGGATACACCTTACCTTACACACTGTATCTGTGGTTATGTTAGAGCTAAGGATACACGTTACCTAACACACTGTATCTGTGATTGTGTTACAGCTAAAGATACATGTTACCTTACACACTGTATATGTATTTGTGTGACGATGAAGATATATGCTCCCTTACACGTTATACTCGGGATGTAATATGTGATTGTGTTAGAGCTAAGAATACACGTTACCTTACACCCTGTATATGTGATTGTGTTAGGGCTAAGGATACATGGTACCTTACACAGTGTAAATGTGATTGTGTTAGAGCTAAGAATACACGTTACCTTACACACTGGATATGTATTTGTGTTACGATGAAGATATGTATATGTGATTGTGTTAGAGCGAAGGAGACATGGGACCTTAGAGACTGGATCTGTGATGGTGGTAGAGCTAAGGATACACGTTATCTTACACACTGTATATGTATTTGTGTTACGATGAAGATATGTATATGTGATTGTGTTAGAGCTAAGAATACACGTTACCTTACACCCTGTATATGTGATTGTGTTAGGGCTAAGGATACATGGTACCTTATACACTGTAACTGTGATTGTGTTAGAGCTAACGATACACGGTACGTTACACACTGTATCTGTGATTGTGTTACAGCTAAAGATACATGTTACCTTACACACTGTATATGTATTTGTGTGACGATGAAGATATATGCTCCCTTACACGTTATACTCGGGATGTAATATGTGATTGTGTTAGAGCTAAGGTTACACGTTACCTTACACACTGTATATGTATTTGTGTGACGATGAAGATATATGCTCCCTTACACGTTATACTCGGGATGTATATTAAAGACAAGGTTTAATGCTATTTTTCACATGTTACCTTACACACTGTATATGGGATTGTGTTAGAACTAAGGATACACGTTCCCTTAACCACTGTATATGTATTTGTGTTACGATGAAGATATGTATATGTGATTGTGTTAGAGCTAAGGTTACACGTTACCTTACACACTGGATATGTATTTGTGTTACGATGAAGATATGTATATGTGATTGTGTTAGAGCTAAGGATACACGTTACCTTACACACTGTATATGTATTTGTGTTACGATGAAGATATATGCTACCTTACACGTTATACTCGGGATGTATATTAAAGTCAAGGTTTAATGCTATTTTTCACATCATATACATAATTTGTGTTAGGGTAAAATGGAGCACGAAATTTGCGAAATTCACTACATTGTACCATTGAACACTATCAACGAATAAAACATCGTAAAATCAAAGTGGAACGTTGTAAAATTATTAGAATCCATCCTTAGACAACAAGTTAGACTCTACGATTGCTGAATAGTAGATAAGCAATATAATATAGTGTACGCATTGTTACTTATTGACGCGCGCGAAGACCAAAATCAATGCTTGACATGTCACCAGCAATTTACAGTAAACACTTGCTATTAGATCGCATTGACCTTCAGTAGAAAAAAGAGAAAATTACAAGAGAAAATAGAAAAAAGTATCAAATCTTTTCTCGAAACAGTAGTTGTCTCTAAAATTCAAAATTACCTGAGAACTGTGGGTCCGTTAAAAATATATATAACTAACCATAGTCACTTTTACTGTTTAGGTGGACAGGTGACTTGTTTGATATAATTTCCTTTATAATGTTTTGTCCACTTTTCATTGGCCCCAAAAGCATGTTCTTTGTTGTTAAATCGTTAATGATAGGTTACCAGACATACAAAACGTTGTGTCAATGTAAATTATTTTCCCTATATCATATACGATACACTCTTGCTACCACCTGTTTATTTTAAGCTTTATCTTACATATTTAAACAGTTAAACAAAATGTTGTAAACTCAAAGTCCCAATACATAGCAAATCAGGAACAATTAATAGTAAAACACTTGTTACATTTGTATAAGATTGCATTGGCATTAGGTCAACAAGAGAAATATTTCATAATAATATTACAGATATTTTTTCCAAAACAGTGAACTGAACTGTTGGTGTGGTCAAATAGATATAACTAGCAATAGCCCCCTTTTCTTTCAAAATCCACATTGTTCTTTCACCATTACGTTTGTTAGATGTGCATATTTCCTATAACATGTTTGCTTTCTAACTTTAATTGCCCTCAATAAAGGGCCGTTAGGAATCCAATTGCAATAGTAAGAATAATTTTGTTATAATATGCGCGCTCTTAAAATGATCATGTATGCATTGTATTACTGTAGCACTCTTAAGATGAAATACATTCTATTAAATTGTTTCCGTTATGGAAATTGTTTTCTTATTTACAAATAAAGCATTCATTTTCGCAATAGTTACAAAACGTTATAAATATGAAGGCTCCGCATTAGGTGTTTTTTTCGGAGGGGGGGGGGGGGATTGTATTTCGTTGATATATATGTCAATACGGAATTTGACCACCTAAGGTCAACATGTGGTCAGTGTTTATCTGACCGTCTAATAAGGCCAGGTCAGGAACACGGCAGCCCGCATCAGTCATAGTGAGTTTATTATAACTCAGTGTCTGTCTGGATGCGTACGTTGCGTCTCGTTGACTGACAAATATACGGCTGATATTTTGTTCTACTGGTACCCTACTGTTTTGCACTTGATGAAAAAAATGATTCTAAGCGGATAACTAATACTGTTTATAAGGACATATTATCCGGATCCAAGATGGCTGCTATGGCTTCTGTTTTGCTAAGACTTTTCGGGCTATAACTTTTGTTTTGCTGCTCTGATTTATTTCATGGGTGGTCATTACTAGTATATATGTTATGCTCTTTTGGCCCGGAGGGTCAAGGGAACTTATTCCGGTGTGTTGTGTCTATCCCGCGTCAACTTAAAACTTTAACCGCTTTAAATTGCTTCTTCTCAATAACCATATACGACCTAGGGTGGTTATACAATGTATGTGGTAAGTAGCATGCTTGGGTAAATGGGCTACCATGTTTGTTCAAATAATGACCTTAACCCACGTTTAAGGTCATGTGAGTCAGTTATGTTAACATAATTAAACGATATCCTCTCTATTACCAAAAGGCAAGGATGTTGATATGTGGCATGTAGCATGCTTGGGTAAATGTCTACGACGTTTGTTCAATTGGATGACATTGATGGTGTCAAATATGTTACACTATTTTAGCCACTTCTCGGTAGCCATAGAGTCCAGGGTAATAATATCTTGCAATTGGCATGCCTGTGTGAAAGGCTACCAAGTGTGTTCAAATGAATGACTTTGACACACTTTCAAGGTCAAATGTTGAAGGAATAACCTTTAAAAGAAGTTATTCTTATTAATTAAATGGCCTAGTATGATGCTTATTGACCAGTTACATGCTATGAGGAAGGGCTACCACAGCTGTTCAACTGAATGGCTGCGTTTCTCACATAGGTCAAACCTGTTGACATATTTTACCAAGTTCTTTGGAATGTAGGTCGAAGCTTACATAATGTAATTTAGTTAATTTGAATATCAACGGCATTGGTCGACTTTTAAGGTTACTAGTGTGAGATTAATACCAGGTGACTGATGCAGGCCTATTAGGTCGCTTGTATTAATGTGGCCAGTTACATGCTATGCTGAAGGGCTACCACAGCTGTTCAACTGAATGGCTACGTTTCTCACATAGGTCAAACCTGTTGAAATATTTTACCAGGTTCTTACGAATGTAGGTCGAGGCTTACATAATGTAATTTTGTTAATTTTACTAGTGTGATATTAATACCAGGTGACTGATGCAGGCCTATTAGGTCGCTCGTATTAATGTGGGCGTAATACCTTATAGTTCCTAGATCAAAAATGATCGTTGTGGTTACATGTATATGGGGATATACGGTAAAGCAAGTGGGAGGTCGTAGATGATATGTCAGTGCTCAAGTCTGTTTACTTAAGGATTTTCTGATCATGAGTTATGTAATAAACATTTTTTATGATAATTTTGTGAAGAAGGTTATCGCTATTACGTAAATGTCTTTACATACGGTGTAATTAAAAACATACAATCAGGGACGTATAGACTGTCCCTGATACAATGGAGAGAGAAAAAGTGTACGACGCCCACCTTCCATACCGTAGCCTATTTTCAAATGTTATTATAGTGTACGAGTTGGGTACCTGTAAATAGTAACATAGAAACTATATACACATTCACTCAGGCACCCTCAAACACTTGAAAGTACAAAAATGAGTAACGACATTATACATGTAATAGCAATTGGTATGATATATTTTCAAATGTTATTATAGTGTACGAGTTGGGTACCTGTAAATAGTAACATAGAAACTATATACACATTCACTCAGGCACCCTCAAACACTTGAAAGTACAAAAATGAGTAACGACATTATACATGTAATAGCAATTGGTATGATATATTTTCAAATGTTATTATAGTGTACGAGTTGGGTACCTGTAAATAGTAACATAGAAACTATATACACATTCACTCAGGCACCCTCAAACACTTGAAAGTACAAAAATGAGTAACGACATTATACATGTAATAGCAATTGGTATGATATACAATCGCTTCAGCAAACAAGTATAAAAACGCAACACGGAGATGGTTTGTCTGATTGTAGTCAAACAAATAAGCCAATCGTAAAATACCAAACATATCCCTATGTGCATCGCATACTTTCTACACTAATGTTTAAATGCAATCTTACCCGTGATGCCCTTGTTAGTTATGTCCTTACCCATGATGCCCTTGTTAGTTATGTCCTTACCCGTGATGTCCTTGCTATTTATTTCCTTACCCATGATGTCCTTGTTAGTTAATTCCTTAACCATGATGTCCTTGTTAGTTATTTCCTTACCTGTGATGTCCTTGTTAGTTATTTCCTTACCCGTGATGTCCTTGTTAGTTACCTTACCCGTGATGTCGTTGTGAGTTAGTTACCTTACCCGTGATGTCCTTGTTAGTTATTTCCTTACCCGTGATGTCCATGTTAGTTTTTTCCTTACCCGTGATGTCCTTATTAGTTATTTCCTTACCCGTGATGTTCTTGTTAGTTATTTCCTTACCCGAGATGTCCATGTTAGTTTTTTCCTTACCCGTGATGTCCTTATTAGTTATTTCCTTACCCGTGATCTCCTTAATAGTTATTTCCTTACCCGTGATGTTCTTGTTAGTTATTTCCTTACCCGTGATGTACTTAATAGTTATTTCCTTACCCGTGATGTTCTTGTTAGTTATTTCCTTACCCGTGCTGTCCATGTTAGTTTTTTCCTTACCCGTGATGGCCTTATTAGTTATTTCCTTACCCGTGATGTCCTTGTGAGTTATTCCCTTACCCGTGATGTCCTTGTTGGTTATTTACTTACCCGTGATGTCCTTGTGAGTTATTCCGTTACCCGTGATGTCCTTGTCAGTTATTTACTTACCCGTGATGTCCTTATGAGTTATTCCCTTACCCGTGATGTCGTTGTTAGTTGCCTTACCCGTGATGTCGTTGTGAGTTAGTTACCTTACCCGTGATGTCATTGTTAGTTATTCCCTTACCCGTGATGTCCGTATTAGTTATTCCCTTACCCGTGATGTTCATGTTAGTAATTTCCTTACCCGTGATGTCCTTGTTCGTTCTTTACTTACCCGAGATGTCCTTATGAGTTATTTCCTTACCCGTGATGTCCATGTGAGTTATTTCCTTACCCGTGATGCCCTTGTTAGTTATGTCCTTACCCATGATGCCCTTGTTAGTTATGTCCTTACCCATGATGCCCTTGTTAGTTATGTCCTTACCCGTGATGTCCTTGCTATTTATTTCCTTACCCATGATGTCCTTATTAGTTATTTCTTTACCCGTGATGTCCATGTTAGTTATTTCCTTACCCATGATACCCGTGATGCCCTTGTTAGTTATTTACTTACCCGTCATGTCCTTGTGAGTTATTCCCTTACTCGTGATGTCCTTGTTAGTTATTTACTTTCCCGTGATGTCCTTGTGAGTTATTCCGTTACCAGTGATGTCCTTGTTAGTTACCTTACCCGTGATGTCCTTGTTGGTTATTTACTTACCCGTGATGTCCTAGTGAGTTATTTCCTTACCCGTGATGTTCTTGTTAGTTATTTCCTTACCCGTGATGTACTTGTTAGTTATTTACTTACCCGTGCTGTCCTTGTGAGTTATTTCCTTACCCGTGCTGTCCTTGTTAGTTATTTACTTACCAGTGATGTCCTTGTTAGTTACCTTACCCGTGATGTCGTTGTGAGTTAGTTACCTTAGTGATGTCCTTGTTAGTTATTTCCTTACTCGTGATGTCCTTGTTAGTTATTTACTTGCCCGTGATGTCCTTGTGAGTTATTTATTAGTTATTTCCTTACTCGTGATGTCCTTGTTAGGTATTTCCTTATCCGTGATGTCCATGTTAGTTATTTCCTTACCCATGATACCCGTGATGCCCTTGTTAGTTATGTCCTTACCCGTGATGTCCTTGCTATTTATTTCCTTACCCATGATGTCCTTGTTAGTTATTTACTTTCCCGTGATGTCCTTGTGAGTTATTCCGTTACCCGTGATGTCCTTGTCAGTTATTTACTTACCCGTGATGTCCTTGTGCGTTATTTCCTTACCCGTGCTGTCCTTGTTAGTTATTTACTTACCAGTGATGTCCTTGTTAGTTATTTACTTTCCCGTGATGTCCTTGTGAGTTATTCCCTTACCCCTGATGTCCTTGTGAGTTATTCCCTTACTTGTGATGTCCTTGTTAGTTATTTACTTTCCCGTGATGTCCTTGTGAGTTATTCTCTTACCCGTGATGTCCTTGTGAGTTTTTTCCTTAATCGTGATGTCCTTGTTAGGTATTTCCTTCCCCGTGATGTCCTTGTTAGTTTCCTTACCCGTGATGTCGTTGTGAGTTATTTCCTTACCCGTGATGTACTTATTAGTTATTTCCTTACTCGTGATGTCCTTGTTAGGTATTTCCTTCCCCGTGATGTCCTTGTTAGTTATTTCCTTACCGGTGATGTCCATGTTAGTTATTTCCTTACCCATGATACCCGTGATGCCCTTGTTAGTTATGTCCTTACCCGTGATGTCCTTGCTATTTATTTCCTTACCCATGATGTCCTTATTAGTTATTTCTTTACCCGTGATGTCCATGTTAGTTATTTCCTTACCCGTGATGTCGTTGTGAGTTAGTTACCTTAGTGATGTCCTTGTTAGTTATTTCCTTATCCGTGATGTCCTTGTTAGTTATTTCGTTACCCGTGATGTCCTTGTTAGTTATTCCCTTACCCGTGATGTTCATGTTAGTTATTTCCTTACCCGTGATGTACTTGTTAGTTATTTACTTACCCGTGGTGTTGATGTCCTTGTTAGTTATTTCCTTACTCGTGATGTCCTTGTTAGGTATTTCCTTCCCCGTGATGTCCTTGTTAGTTTCCTTACCCGTGATGTCGTTGTGAGTTAGTTACCTTAGTGATGTCCTTGTTAGTTATTTCCTTACTCGTGATGTCCTTGTGAGTTTTTTCCTTAATCGTGATGTCCTTGTTAGGTATTTCCTTATCCGTGATGTCCATGTTAGTTATTTCCTTACCCATGATGTCCTTATTAGTTATTTCTTTACCCGTGATGTCCATGTTAGTTATTTCCTTACCCGTGATGTACTTATTAGTTATTTCCTTACTCGTGATGTCCTTGTTAGGGATTTACTTACCCGTGATGTCCTTGAGAGTTATTTCCTTACCCGTGATGTCATTGTTAGTTATTCCCTTACCCGTGATGTTCATGTTAGTAATTTCCTTACCCGTGATGTCCTGGTTAGGTAATTCCTTACACGTGATTTTATTGTGAGTTATTTACTTACCCGTGATGTCCCTGTGAGTTATTTCCTTACCCGTGATGTACTTGTTAGTTATTTACTTACCCGTGAAGTCTTTGTGAGTTATTTCCTTATCCGTGATGTCCTTGTGAGTTATTCCGTTACCCGTGATGTCCTTGTTAGTTATGTCCTTATCCGTGTTGTCCATGTTAGTAACAATACCCGTGATGTCGTTGTGAGTTAGTTACCTTACCCGTGATGTCATTGTTAGTTATTCCCTTACCCGTGATGTCCATGTTAGTTATTTCCTTACCCATGATGTCCTTGTTAGGTATTTCCTTATCCGTGATGTCCATGTTAGTTATTTCCTTAACCATGATGTCCTTGTTAGTTATTTCCTTACTCATGATGTCCTTGTTAGGTATTTCCTTAACCGTGATGTCCTTGTTAGTTATTTACGTTAGTTAATTCCTTAACCATGATGTCCTTGTTAGTTATTTCCTTACCCGTGATGTTCATGTTAGTTATTTCCTTACCCGTGATGTTCTTGTTAGTTATTTACTTACACGTGATGTCCTTGTGAGTTATTCCCTTACCCGTGATGTCCTTGTTAGTTATTTACTTACCCGTGATGTCCTTATGAGTTATTTCCTTACCCGTGATGTCCATGTAAGTTATTTCCTTACCCGTGATGTCATTGTTAGTTATTTCCTTACCCGTGATGTCCTTGTGAGTTATTTCCTTACTCATGATGTCCTTGTTAGGTATTTCCTTACCCGTGATGTCCTTGTTAGTTATTTCCTTACCCGTGATGTCCTTATTAGTTATTTCCTTACCCGTGATGTTCTTGTGAGTTGTTTCCTTACCCGTGATGTTCTTGTGAGTTATTTCCTTACCCGTGATGTCCTTGTTAGTTATTTTCTTACCCGTGATGTCCCTGTTAGTTATTTCCTTACCCGTGATGTTCATGTTAGTTATTTCCTTACCCGTGATGTCCTTGTTAGGTAATTCCTTACCCGTGATGTTCTTGTTAGTTATTTACTTACCCGTGATGTCCTTGTGAGTTATTTCCTTTCCCGTGATGTTCTTGTTAGTTATTTACTTACCCGTGATGTCCTTGTGAGTTATTTCCTTTCCCGTGATGTCCATGTTCGTTATTTCCTTACCCGTGATGTCCTTGTTAGTTATTTACTTACCCGTGATGTCCTTGTGAGTTATTTCCTTACCCGTGATGTCCATGTTCGTTATTTCCTTACCCGTGATGTCCTTGTTAGTTATTTTCTTACCCGTGATGTCCCTGTTAGTTATTTCCTTACCCGTGATGTTCATGTTAGTAATTTCCTTACCCGTGATGTCCTTGTTAGGTAATTCCTTACCCGTGATTTTCTTGTTAGTTATTTACTTACCCGTGATGTCCTTGTGAGTTATTCCCTTACCCGTGATGTCCTTGTGAGTTATTTCCTTACCCATGATATCCTTGTTAGTAATTTCCTTACCCGTGATGTCCTTGTCAGTTATTTCCTTACCCGTGATGTCCTTGTGAGTTATTTCCTTACCCGTGATGTCCATGTTCGTTATTTCCTTACCCGTGATGTCCTTGTTAGTTATTTCCTTACCCGTGATGTCCTTGTTAGTTATTTCCTTACCCGTGATGTCCTTGTTAGTTATTTCCTTACCCGTGATGTCCTTGTTAGTTACCTTACCCGTGATGTCGTTGTGAGTTAGTTACCTTACCCGTGATGTCCTTGTTAGTTATTTCCTTACCCGTGATGTCCTCGGTTTTATATATGTATATTAAATAAGTAGAGCAGAACAAATACCGTCAAAATGTCCCTACAGCTGTGTGATAGGACCACAATACTCAACATGTGTCGCAGTCGTGGTGATTCAGCGTTCAAGATAAAAGCAACAACTGGTTAACCCATTGTCATTATAAAGTCATTGAGTGGAACGCTGGACTTGATACCTTCGGCAAGGTATTTCAGTACGGTAGCACTCTAGAGTCGGCATCAGATCTGCGATATCACAAGAGGCATCTACGCCAAAATACCGCCTCCAATGCATTTGTATGCGTCACATACATGGCGGAACGTCCTTAAACTACATTGGTTGTTATTATAACACTAAACGAACTAAAATATAAAACAACACAACACAAATCTCGACTATGATTAGTATGTGTTTAGCTTTTTCATTACAATCTAAAAGCTCACAATCTGAATTATCACAACGTTCGTTATACATGTTCTGCTCACCATAATATTTGTTTTGTTAAACTATGACGATTATTCCGTTATATTCAAAATAATAAGGTTGAGGAAAGCTACCGAGCGTACGTATACGTTTAAATCTACGGATAACTACGCGTACATAAAAAACACATTTGTATATTCACAAACGTGTATTCAAAACTATGATTTTACAGATGTGATATTGTTTCTTCATAGACTATGAATTTTGGCTATAATTTCCATTGGTAGCCGACAACAACTGATCGCTTGCTTCATCGCTGAGGAAAAGTGATCTGATTTGATTGGATTTATAATCTTTTGATTTGTTTGATTAATTACGTATGCCGGCTTATTATTATTTTTGTTTATTTAAAATAAGTGACACCTATCTTTTGTTTTGCATACGGAATTGCAGTTGTCCGAGAAAGACATATATAGAAATGGTATCGAAAGGATAGATAGTTATACTGTGTACGCGCGTACGTATACCCGGACCGGTTTGGTGTGGTGTGGCGACACCATGTACCAGGTAAAGGAAGAGTTGGGTTTGGTTTTGACCTCAGTAAAGATCGTCTAGCAGACGTTCTCAGCGGGGCGAGGCATTATAAAAAAAAAAAAAAACACGTATTCGGGAGAATGATCCCCGAAGGGTTGGACATTTTTGTACGGTGCTTTTTCACCTAATCTGCAGACCTTTTAGTCGTCTTGAAAGAAATGTTTTCGATGTTTAAGGATGAACTTTTCAGCTGTCTCTATTGACACATCAGAGAAAGACGCCATGATGTGGCCATCTTAAGGACGAGTAAAGTTTTTCAAATAAAATAGACTTAAGGATGAGCATGGCTGACCGGTTAATGTATTGTACGTATAGGGATACCCGGCGTGTCCGTTAACGTTGAAACTATATATGCATGTACTAAAACTAAAAAATAACAGAAGCTATTAGCCTGTATGCATTTTGACAAACTGTATTTAAATAACCTGTATGTCACAATTAATATTATCATGAAACCAGAAATAGTCTTCCAATGTCACACACGACGAGTACAGGTTCATGTTACAAAGCTTTAAGGTTGCGCAGCTCTCCCGTGACGTGACGTTCACTTATACATTAAGCTATTTTATTTAAAATGTACATTTTGAATTTCCTGTGCGACTTTAACGCCAAATTATGTTAAAATTTGTATTTAACACGTAACAGTTACTGTCATTTAACTGGAGCAATTAACCGTATTTTTACGTCAATATAAACACAACACCGAATTGTCAAATACATTACATTTTTGTATATAAAGAGATATAAATGGGGTGAAACAGTTTTTTTTCTCTTTTCAAATGGGTCGGGGGCGGGGGAGGGTCGTCACCTTTCCAGGTTTCATTTTGTTCAGCACATGAGGACTTTAAAAAAGTGATATTACGCAAACTTTATATGTAGGTTTATTTCGATGGCAGTGTCCAGCCTGGGTTATAATTATCAGCCGTTACACGGAGTATCGGATATGAAGCAAATATTTCTCTTTCATTTCCAAAACGTATTCACTCGGGACTGTACTTTTAATAAACGAATTACTTCTTACAATCATCTCGGAAAAACCGGATGAAATATGACGCCTGCAAATGTTAAAACTAAAATCTTGACTTAATAGATTAGTTGAGTGAAATGTATTCGTTTTAATAATTGCATCATGTAATATCAAGTAAGAAACACAATATATCGTCATCAAGCGTGTTTATATAATACATCTCTGAAGCTATTTCTGATAATACAATGACAATCTCTGTTCTGATAGCTTAATAAAACAGTAATATAAACTTATGTAAACTTATGTAAACTCAATTCAAAATACTTTTATAATGACTACAAAACTTAGTTTTGAACACGATTTTCAATAAACCCTCTTGAAATATAGGCAAGAGGTCCGGGGAGCCTTAAACGTGTTTTTGTTTTAAGCGACCTTTCCCCTCGCAAACTTCACACTTTAATTGAGCATTTTAACACATGCTTTGAATATAGGTCAAAGTCATTTCCATTTTCACAAACAAATGTAGCACTCTTTAGACCAATAGGTGTTCAGCATTAACTGTTTAAGTGATGTAACTACATTGTATTTGACCCGTGCGATCTTCATTCAATTTCAGTTAAGTTCACCTCTTTTCCAAAACGTTTATGAAACAAATACCAGTAGGCTACAGGCTAAATTATGCCACTTCGCCTCTTCGCTCTTCAGAAGAAGTCATTTGATTTGACCCTTTTCATTTGGGATTTAAGTTAAGTTATCTCTTTTACAATTCTTATAACACACTTTACCGAAAAGATTCCGGTCACAGATGTTATTACTGCGGGCCTACGCGTCCTCAGGTATTTTTTATACAGGTAGCTCTATCGGAATCCTGTGTCTAATAATAGATTATTGCAAACAGCCGAATTCAAGGCCATGGCTATTGATACATGCGTTTCACGATAATGACTCAAAATGCTTATTTCGCATTATTTTTATGAATTTAAAACAAATAATATGCTGTATGGAACACAAGATCGTACAATCATTACCAACAAGTTTTTGAAAGGATTTAATTTCCATTGATACTGCCTGCGTCATGCCGTTACATGCTTTTTTACAACATACACATCTTGATTTTGTTTTTCCTGCACATATGAATGGCAAAAATGATATACATCATTTTAGAATAACATTTCTTACACGTGTATTGCGATCCTTACTTTCAATTTGTGCTACCGTCTTTCTGCACTTCAAACAAATGAGACTGTCCGCAACGATGAATTTTCCCGTATTTTCGGTAATTGTTTGCGATAATAACAGTTCATTTTTATTGGCTTGGCCTTTTTTTTATTCTGACGCAACAATCCCACATTATTTGGTATTTTAGCATCATTTGTCCTAGATAAAATCGCTCGGATTGGAGGGTAAAACAATTCATAAATATTATTTAAAATGATGTCTTATCTACAAAGCGTAGCTGTACTGTACACGTGTACAATGAGTTGTTGACATGCTCATGATTCAATAGAAGATAAATCAATAGGTATATTATTAAAATAAAATAAAATGTTCCGTTGGTTTGAAAAATATTGTATAACTTAATTAAGGAAAATGATCACATGCCTAAGTATTTAAAAAAAACAACACCTAAACGTTGATTCGAACTTGCACCGTCCATTTCGTCTGGTCACAAGTCAACTGCGTTACACATTCGGCTACACCGGACATAGACGAAGACGGGAATAAAAGTTTATTCAAAAGTCGGACCTCGGATGGGAAAGTGTTGATACCGTTTTTTTAAGTCTGTGAAACCCCATCACTTTCATAGATATAGTGAATATGGCTATATTTGCAGTATCATTTTAACAATACCTAATATCTCAGCAGTTCAAAAATCCATATATAATTGGTTTTATATCTATTCTATGGATTGTCGCTGCCAGAAATAATTTATTCATTAATAATTTTTTTCCGTTTTCATCAATGCCGACTTAGGGAAATATGGGCAGATTTCCGCCATAGCTCTTTGTGAATTAAATGGTTGCCACCCCACGGGGCTCTAGGAGCGGGGCTAAAAGTGGTCAAATTGGCTTAAATCTTTAAAATCTTCTTCTCCAGACCCAGAAATGCTTGAAACCAATACTCGTCATAGATGGAAGGGTCTTGAAGTACTTTATCAAAATTGTGAATTTCATGACCCTCAAGATTTACGTTTGCCCTTGGGGAGGGGTGAAATTTACTATAGATTCTATAGGAAAATGTAACTTTTGGGTATATTTTGTTCATTTTCTACTGAAAATCATTCAAACTTGATTTACATTATAACCATGAGATGACCAAATGGGGTCGTATAGCCAGAGCTTTCAACAGTCATCTTCTCCAGACTGAGATAGGCTTGAAACCAGTACTCGTCATAATAGATGGAAGGATCTTGAGGTGCTTTATCAAAATTGTGAATTTCATGAGCCCCAGGCTCCATGTCTGTCCCGGGGGATGGGGTGAAGTTTACTATACTTTATATAGGAACATGATACTTTTGGGTATGTTTGGTTCATTTTCAAAATTATTCAAACTTGACAGTCATTATAACTACGAAACGACGGTTTGACACTTTGACAGTTTGGGCCAGGGCCCACCCCAAAGGGCTGAGGGGCGGGCTAAAAGGGGTCAAATTGGCTTCAATTTTACAATTCTACTTCTCCAGACCACGTGGTTATTGGTTTAATTTGACCTAATATGGCAAAAGGATCTGAGAGAATGTGTTGTTTAAAACACAGGTAAATATCGGGTATTCACAGGTGAAATGCAGGTTTTATGAAACAGTATATAACTGACTTGCCATTGTTTCATAACACAACACCTGCCTATTGTTGGTAAATATGTTGGCCTCAGAAAACACCCCTACCAGACGTAGACGTGACATTGTACCTGGAATATAATTTATTCTAATGGCGGCCTGATTACCTTGCTTCATAAACCGAAAGAAACATTTGGCAAATGTCAATCATATTGTGCATTATGTCAATGCATCTCGTCATGTCTTTTATAACTAACTTTTGTTTTACAGATAACTAAAACACACAAAATATAACCAGACGGACGTTCTAAATCATTGTGCTTCCTGCTTGCCGGCGATTGACCAGATCCAATTATGATACATTCCTTTATTTCTCCTTCGACCCGAAAAACCCATGAAACCCTTTACCACCTTCCGTTGGTGACGTTCTCCTGGTGCAAAATGTAGCAGGAGTGGTTTGGTTTGGTTTAGTATTGTTTAACGTCCTATTAACAGCTATGGTCATTTTAGAACGGCCTCCCCTGTGTGCAAGATACATGCGTGTAGTGTATGTGTGTGTGTTTTCGGAGGCTGCAATTTTTTCGTGTTTGTTTCCTTGTGATAGCGCAGAACTGATGCCGACTTTAAAGTTCTACCTCACTGAAACATACTGCCGGAGACACCCAGCAGGACATCCCAACCGGTCATATTATACTGACAACGGGCGAACCAGTCGCCCCACTCCTAAATTGCTGAACGTTAAGCAGGAGTAGAAACTACCATTTGTACAGACTCTGGTATGTCTCGGCCAGGGGACAGAACCCAAAGCCTTCCTCAGAGGGGCGAACGCTCAACTAAAGGCCAAACGTGAGGCATTGTCAAGCGAGACATTAGGAGAAGAAAGTTTTTTAGAAAGATGAAAAAAGATGAGATCCCAAATTTAGTCGCCTCTTACGATCATGTAACGGGGGCAGCAGGAGCGGACAAAATGCACGCCCAGACCTGGATTCGAACCCGGGACCTTCCGAAATATGGACGGACGCTCTAACCATTAAGCTAGCTGGTCGCAGGTGATCGCAAGTTATCAACAGTAGTATTAATACATTATTTCCTTTAGAATGCACTAATGGGTATTACAAAGAAACACAAAAAACTTCTTGCAACTTGTGGTTACTAAAATATTGTTATTACTAATATTCGGAATAGGATTCATCAGATTGGTATGAATACTAATTTTACTGCTGTATTACTTATACTTTGCATATCAGTATTACGACTATAGTACTTACGACGCATGCCCAAGTCCCTGTATCCTGAGTCCCTGTAAATCTCGTATGTCCTTGCTACACTAGTAACACACGTGGCTGACCTGAACAGCTGATCTGTACCACTGACGGGAGATATTACAGGAGATATATAGAGTATATATATATGTTATTTTACTACACGCGGAGTCGTGTTGCAGTCCCCACGACATGGTATACACGGTCTTTATCAAAGTATCTTTATAGAAGGTACTTTAATGTAATCCTATAAGTCAATACTATAAAAAGAAGAGTTTGCTTGTAACGTTGCACGACTTTAAATGACCTAAGCTATAATGGACGCTAGTGAACTGAAAAGGAGATCTGTTTTGGTTTGATTTTATAATGGGGCTGTTATGGTCTAGATCCTTGGTTTATGTATATTTTGTAACCCAGTAAGTCTTGTTAGACTGGACAGATTTGTTTCGACGTACAGCGAACCTTGTTAGACTGGACACTATATCGTTTGTGTGTATAATGGAACCTTGTAAGTCTGCACATTATATCGTTTGTGTGTATAATGGAACCTTGTTAGACTGGACACTATATCATGTGTGTGTATAATGGAACCTCGTTACACTGGACACTATATCATGTGTGTGTATAATGGAACCTTGTTAGATTGGACACTATATCGTTTGTGTGTATAATGGAACCTTGTTAGTCTGGACACTACATCGTTTGTGTGTATAATGGAACCTTGTTAGTCTTGACATTTTATCGTATGTGTGTATAATGGAACCTTGTTAGTCTGGACACTATATCGTATGCGTGTATAATGGAACCTTGTTAGTCTGGACACTATATCGTTTGTGTGTGTAATGGAACCTTGTTAGTCTGAAGACTATATCGTTTGTGTGTATAATGGAACCTTGTTAGACTGGCCATTATTTCGTTTGTGTTTATATAGAACCTTGTAAGTCTGCACATTATATCGTTTGTGTGTAAAATGAAACCTTGTTAGTCAGGACACTATATCGTGTGTGTTCGTATAATGGAACCTTGTTAGACTGGACACTATATCCTTTGTGTGTATAATGGAACCTTGTTAGTCTGAAGACTATATCGTTTGTGTGTATAATGGAACCTTGTTAGACTGGACACTATATCGTGTGTGTGTATAACGGAACCGTGTTAGTCTGGACACTATATCGTGTGTGTGTATAATGGAACCTTGTTAGACTGGACATTATTTCGTTTGTGTGTATAATAGAACCTTGTAAGTCTGCACATTATATCGTTTGTGTGTATAATGAAACCTTGTTAGTCAGGACACTATATCGTGTGTGTTCGTATAATGGAACCTTGTTAGACTGGACACTATATCGTTTGTGTGTATAATGGAACCTTGTAAGTCTGCACATTATATCGTTTGTGTGTATAATGGAACCTTGTTAGACTGGACACTATATCGTTTGTGTGTATAATGGAACCTTGTTAGTCTGAAGACTATATCGTTTGTGTGTATAATGGAACCTTGTTAGTCTGGACACTATATCGTTTGTGTGTGTAATGGAACCTTGTTAGTCTGAAGACTATATCGTTTGTGTGTATAATGGAACCTTGTTAGTCTGGACACTATATCGTTTGTGTGTGTAATGGAACCTTGTTAGTCTGAAGACTATATCGTTTGTGTGTATAATGGAACCTTGTTAGTCTGGACACTATATCGTTTGTGTGTGTAATGGAACCTTGTTAGTCTGAAGACTATATCGTTTGTGTGTATAATGGAACCTTGTTAGTCTGGACACTATATCGTTTGTGTGTGTAATGGAACCTTGTTAGTCTGAAGACTATATCGTTTGTGTGTGTAATGGAACCGTGTTAGTCTGGACACTATATCGTTTGTGTGTGTAATGGAACCTTGTTGGTCAGGACACTTTGGTTTCTGTGTACAGTAGAACCTTGTTAGTCTGGACACATTGATTTGTGTTTTAAGTGGAACCTTTTAGTCTGAACACTTTCGTTTGTGTGTGCATGTATAGTGGAACCTTGTTAGTTCGGCCACTGTGGTGATTTGAGTGTACAGCGGAACATTGTTAGTTCGGCCACTTTGGGTTGTTTGCACAGTGGAACATGTAACTTGTTTGTCAGAACACTTTGATTTGTGTGTGCAGTAAAACCTTATAAGTCAGGATATTTTGGTCTGTGTGTACAGTACAATCTTGTTAGTCTGGACACTTTCATATTTGTGTGTACAGTGGAATTTTATTTGCGTATACACTTTGGTTTGTGTACAACCTTGTTAGTCTGGAAATGTGTATGTGTGTGTACAGTAGAGACCTTGTTAGTCTGGATCCTTTGGTTTGTGTGTACAGTAGAGACCTTGGTAGTCTGGATCCTTTGGTTTGTGTGTACAGTAGAAACCTTGGTAGTCTGGACACTTTGGTTTGTGTGTACAGTAGAGACCTTGTTAGTCTAGATACTTTGGTTTGTGTGTATGTACAGTAGAGACCTTGTTAATCTGGAAAATTTGGTTTGACCTTGGTAGTCTAGATACTTTGGTTTGTGTGTACAGTAGGACCTTGATAGTCTGGATCCTTTGGTTTGTGTGTACAGTAGAGACCTTGGTAGTCTGGATCTTTTGTTTTGTGTGTACAGTAGAAATCTTGGTAGTCTGGACACTTTGGTTTGTGTGTACCGTGGAATATTGTCTGTCTAGACGCTTTGTGCACTCTGTTTAAAATATAAACATGCTTGTTCGGCCTTTCCAGTGCGTAAAGTGAACTCAGCTAGTGTTTTAAAGCAAAGCCTCTCAGAGAGAAGAAAGCTAAGGCATGTTATCTAATCCTCACTGCAATGAAAGAAGCACTATTGCAGCTGTGTCCTATGCATGGTCCACTTGGAGTAATAGATAGCCTTGAGCTTAAATCAAAATTGATTTAAATTGACGATAAAAATATTCTCCTTTATGTCAGTTCACGTAATAAACTAATGTGCATATATAGTAACATTCCTATACAAATAATATATATGGAAATGCTACCAAAAAAAAATGCTTTCACAGGGCTCTGGACGCAATCGGATAAGTGTCATTTTGACGCTTCTCCACTTACCTTGAATAACGTGAAACAATCGTACATGTATACTTTGGAATGAAGTATTTAACAAAACGCACAAACACACGAGACAATCAATTATCACTGACAATAAAAATGTATATTTAACATATTTTATTACTAAGATTAAGTCAATAGGATTAGACATCAGTCATGGTCTCCCTTCTAATTTGTAACACTCTTTCTGATTGGATATCTTGCCGGGGTCTATATTTCTATATTTCTATAAAACCAGAATCTCTCTTCATGACATCAAAGATGGCGTCCGACACACACAAGCGTTCAAGGTTTGCCAATCATTCAGAGAATGAAATACCCTACAAGGAATCTAAAACGACAGCAAATTCAACAAAAAGGCAATGAGGGGGGCGCTAGGGTGCTAATTACTAAGATAGTTTTGTATTGTGACTATTGTCCGAAATATTGCCGAAAAGCGAAAAGGTGTCCGGTGGGGCTTTTTTGAGTAGCTGTCAAGGTTAACAGGTTGGGCACAACAGCGCATATGTGTAATAATCCTGTATTTGGGTAACAGCTACCCATTTGAGTAACACTTTTATTACTGAGATGGGGAATAAAGTCAACAAGAAAAACATGCAGTTCTTTAAAACACCTGGAGCAAAAAAGGGCGTCATTCTTTCGACATAATCCATATATGCGCCGTTGTGCCCAACCTGTTTAAGTCAAACTCACAAAATGACTTAAAATTTGGCAGAAAACAGTTATAAAAGTTTGTCAGGGTGACAAATTCGTTATCTCTGGGTTAGGAGGGGTCTATGGGCTCAAAGACCCCCTTTTTCTTCATAGACCCCTTGCCTACGGCTCGGAGTTTATTAAAACCAAACGGGGTCTATGCGCCCGTAGACCCTCCTAATCAGAGATAACTAATATTGTCTATTTGGTCCTCTCCCTACAGCAACATCATGTGCTGAACATATATTATTTATATATTTTAGACATTTAAATTTTAGTTACATAGAGGAAGTAACTCTCCAGAAGCAGATCGAATAATGGATGTGTGAAGATATAGAGTCCCTTTTATTTTAGAACTATTAGTACCCAATTTTGCAAAACTTATGTGACTCAATTTCAATGAAAATATGTTTTATTATTTATAATGAAATTGTGTTATATATTTGATAGAATTGGCCTTTTCTCCACAAAAGAAACAGGTCATACACAGTCCATATTAGCTAGAGTTAAAGATAACAAGTTTTGCAAATTATACCTTTCATTCACTAAGATAAATGTTCTTTTGTCAATATTATCAGAGACAAGATAATGAAGTCTTCCATTATTTAACATCAGGATCCAGATCCGTTCCATTTTAAGATTTTTAACGTTCCCGTCTTTGGTAAGTTTGATTTTTGTTTAAATATAAACTTTATTTATTCTACAACAATTATGAAACAAGTTATTTCAACTTATATTAATCACTCTTGTTGGACCGGTTGTTAACGTGTGGGGGTCTTGGTGTGGGAGGAAACCGGAGTACCCGGGGAAAACCCATGTGTTCGGGCAGATGACCCCAACCTTTTCACGCCCGATCGGGGAATCGAACCCCGGCCGCTTTGGTGAAAGGCAAGTGCGCTATCCACTGCACCACTGCTTTTTGTTTGATTTTATTTCGTTTAAGGTCCTATTAACAGCTTAGGCCATTTAAGCACGTGCCACCGTGTATGTTGTGGATGCGTGCATGTGTGTATGTTTGCTGGATACCGGGTATGTCGGTGTACTCTGGTAAGTACACGGGGCGATGAAACCAAGTTAAAAAAAATTGTACAAACATAACATTGCTAAGCATTCTTACTTACATGTCCAAAGTTCTGCACACATTTTGAATTGAATCTTGAAGTATCAATGATAACGGTAATATGCAATGCAATTTGTTTGTGGTTAAACATCCATGTAATAGCCAGGGGTACGAATGCCTAGGGAGACATCACAGGAAAAAGAAAGTAGAAAGAAAAGAAAGAAGACAGGAAAGATGGGAAACAAAAAAACAAGTTATTGCAATGGGAGCTGGAAATCATTGTTGATCTCTTCAATGTCATCCTAGTGGAAAACAAAGAAGAAAACACTAGAAGTGTTACCATTGAAGAGCTTCGCTCGGGCGCCTTCGTGGACATACGTACAGACGACAAAATAAAGGGCCGTCTCATCCCCGTTGTCGTGAACACACGACAAGAGACTTTGATGTAACCTGCCTGATGTTTAGTTGGTTATCGCACGAGACTGTCGCGAAAAAACAATTAATTGTCGCTAAAATCAGAACCGATCAATTTGGAAGAAATAATTTTATTTGTGCAGAGTACACTTTTTTTTATTATGTGACTTAAAGTTCTCGCATTTGACGCAAGATGTTTGCGTTTGGTGCCTCAAATGTAAACAAGATGGCGGCAACTTAATTCGATACGAACACTCGTAAATACATCATCAGATATTTGTTGAGCCTTATGGAAGAAAATTTGAATATTCTAATATAAGCCTTGATAAAATCTACTTGTATTAAGAAAAAAACTCAGCGACTCCACATTCGTAACCATAATCAATCCCCATTGGAAACCTGCACTACAACGCTGTGTTAAATACGAGGAATCGTATCGTTTATTGCCAGACAAATGTCGATTTCTCAGTCATAATCAGCTGCCAGTTAGTCATTATGCTGCGAAAATGAAGAAGTGTTTGTCTATGAACTAGAACATGAAACAATAACAATAACAGCTATAAAACGTCACACTCACCTTATACAAATGTACATGTATGCATAACCAGGGTTAAAAGATGGGGCGTAATTTGAATTGATTCCTGAATAAACTTAAATATACAGCGCGTTTAATAAGAACTAGTCGCTGTCCGAAGAATGGTAGACAATTATGCTGACCTTAATCTGTACTATACAACAAGTACAATATGAAGATTGGACTGAACACCCGTCCGGTTACACGTTGTTCTCACTTAACCCATACACATAATAAATATACACACACATGTACACCAGCAGTATAAACCTATACATAGGTACATAATGTATGATGGCACGTGACCAATGAGACAACTTACTGTCACCATTGACTACTACTGCTCCTCTACGTCGACTTATTGTTATAAGCATCTCGTTATGTCGACTTACAAGTGATAGTTACATGTATAGAATCAAACATTTAGGTGACGTTTGGCTGTTCCATGAGTATCTTTTACACTAAATATTATTGATAAAGATACTTCGATGCCATATATAAATTACGTATTTCTTTTACTTAAAGATCACCAGTAACAAAACATTTTGAATGTAAATATATACGTATTGAACGGAAATCGGTTTTCTGTCATATTAAGTATGAAGCCAAATTTTTAAAGCGGGCTCTGTACAGTATCGACGTATCCGAGTAATGTTCATACCGGCCTGAATGTTTAAAATGTTCATTCAGGCCCCATTTACAGTACGCATGTAATGTACATTGTTTACATCTAAATTTTAATACTCCGTGTGAATATGATGTCTACAACATGACAACAATAGCGTTGTCGAAAAGATTGTGTGTGTTCCCCATTAATATACATATGTATAAGAAGGTCAGTAATCACGTGATCACGCGAGGAGCTAAATAGACGACAGAGGTATGGTATGTACAACACAGTCTAAATTTATCGGTTTAGCTTCGTCATTCTACAATATTCAATATCCGCGGGGCATAAAACTGTCTCGAATGTCTAGACTGGTCGTTTGTTTGTTGAGGGACGGACTCTGAGTGCGACATCTACCACAACAAGTGCATAACATCGACATTTTCATTCACATGTACTTGTACAGTCAAACGTTTTATGACAAAAAACACAGATTTTAAACAAACGATAATTTTATGATGTACCAGTCATAAAACGTGTGTATGATGCAACTCTGTGCCATTACACATATTCGATTATTTACATAAACTAATTTTTACCGTGAGATAAATAGAGGTTACACAACGAGTGGTTAATTGTTGAATAAGGTATTTATTTCACTCGAGTTAGTTAATTTTCAAAAGTTAAAAAAAGACATGAGCTTTAGCGAGTGTGTTTCTGTAACTTTTGAAAATTAACTAACGAGAGTGAAATAAATACCATACTCAACAACCACGAGTCATGTGATCTGTTTCTACCACAATCTCAGTCGGAAACAGCCGGAGTATTTCCTAATTTGAATAACATACACACATGTGTTTGTTGACAATGCTGGCGTAGTGATATGACCCATATGTAAAAAGTAACTCATTAATATTCAAAAATGACTTTTATTTTCAAAAATTAAATAAATTCAAAACTAATGTTTTGGCAAAAACTTCATGAAAAAATTTAATAGATGAACGTCTTTGAATATTGAGAGTATGCAGTATTGCATTAATTAATATAAATTAACCGCGGACTTTATGCGCGTAAGCATATCATACGAAGTCTGCCTCCCGCCAAGTCATGAAGACGAACTAATAGCTGTCAATGTCCAAAACCATAGGCCTGTGACGTTTCTTCGTGACGGTTCTATGGTTGACGTTTATAGTGAGAGTTCGGCCATAGGGAGGACCTCCAAATAGTGATAACGGGACGTGGGGAGAACGAAATATTTTCCGACACTGTGACAGATCTTGAAAGATCTTGTTTGGGCTCCACAACCTGGACACGCGACAGTATGACGTCGAAACGATATCGAGCGTCTGTAGCAAATTTGCCTAAAACTAGTGATCAAATCTTTAAGTATCATCTTCTTTTGATATTACCTTAACAACCCCCTTTTCCAATATCATAACCTCACAAAAGTCACCAACATTTGCCAGATGTTGACAGCAGACGACGTAAACAAAACAGCACGCGGCAAAAAGCGCGTGAAAAAAAGTCGTCCGGTCAAGCTTCATCTTCTCGACCAATCAAAACTACGGAAGGTCATATACCAAGTGTGGTGTATAACTTTATATTTATCAAACAGTGTACATGTTTATAAAATGATCTGAGAGTGGAATAACACGGCGTATTGTGGTAGAATGTGTTATACCACCAATTTGTTTGCTTTTGCGCTTTTATCTTGTTTTGTTTTTGTAATAGGGTTGATTTTATTACCGCGTCTACCGTTAGCTGTGCTGTTTCGGTATATATAGAGTTGCGCGAAACCGCACCTTTGCGTCATATACAAGGAGCCACTAATGTTATAGTAAGTTCAAGTCAATTTTGTTTATTACAGTGTCCTATGTCACAATTACATCGTACAAGTATAAAGTTACACAGTATAAAAACATATAATTGAATAACAGGGATCAATCATCTTTATGTAAAAAAAATATAGACCATATCATAATTACAGCTATTATACATAATAAACTAATAAATTAAAACAAACTATCACATGTGCCAATCCAGAGAGCAGGTGATTGGACAGCCCCTACCTAACACACTCCTGGATTTTGTAATTATGTATTTTATACTACAATAGTTAAAAGGTTTCTTTTACATTTACTGCCTTAAAGCATGATGTCTTTTAAAAAAACAAAAAAAAACAAAAAACAATTGGGATAAATAAAATGAATAATTTCCTAGTTCTACATTTTAGTGAAATTTAGGTTTCCAATGGTTGGGGGAGCCCCTTTCCAGCGAAGTCTGCTAAATTCACAGTAACTAGTAGCCAATTATAACGGAAGATTTCATATACCTGTGTATGTATGTCCACTTTACCTGTGTGACGTCATTGATGTATGTGTTCATGTATTGTGTCGTTGGTTTGTTCTCCTTTCTCCCACTTTTTTCTGATCAGAGGAATTATATAAACACTGAACAGCCATAGATGTGTCATTATTGTCTGTTCTCCTATAGAACAGGTAGATTATTTACCTGTATTTACCTGATTACCAATAGGAAATACTGTGTTAGTTATAGGAATATTTAACAAATATATTTCTTGATTTTTCGTAATATTTACTAGAATTATGAATAAAGATATACAATATTCCAGTTATTACTTAATAAAAACACATCAAAATACATTAGGTAAAAATCTGCGTTTATTAATTTCATATTAAATCAATTTTATAAATTTTTACTTTATATTTCCGAGTCCGAATTATTCTGACGTTTTATCGACTTTTTTCATATCGGTCTGTCGTCGATCGACGACAGACCGATATGAAAAAAGTCGATAAAACGTCAGAATAATTCGGACTATATATTTCCATGTATGTTATATATAGATTTTATAAAATAGAACTAAATTTAGCAAGCAATGTATGACAAATATAATCATTAAAGACAGAGATCATGTATTATATTAATAAATATGCAAAAACAGATGCAAAGCTGGGAATGAAAATAGATAAAACGAGTTAACTACATGTACACATGGAATACTCAGCGCTGGTTGATCAAATCAATTATATTCATAAAATACACGCATGCACAAAGATACATGATATAAAACTAATATAATAGCACTAACTTACTAAAGTTGAAATATTGGAAAGTAAATAAAAATCACATATAAGTCCATGATTTTAAGAAATCCTAGCAAAGCACCAAATAAAAATCCCATAACAAGCACATTTATCAAAATGTCACTCTAAATGCAAAATATTGGTTGTATATATTTGTGGATTTCACGTTACTGTTTTGTATGATCTAGCCAATGAAAATGGTATATGATATGAAAAAAATGTCTAAAAATGATGAAAATAGACTATATCAAAGCTATGTGTACATGTATATGACAGTACTGCATACATAATACAGATAATGTGGGAGAACACAGGTAAAAACCAGGTAAAATACATAGTAAACAGACTATAACTGCTATCACAACATTACTGCCACTATGGGTTTTTTTTAAAAGTGGGAGAAAGGAGAACACACCGTGTCGTTTTGGTTATGGTCAGTTTTTGTCCGTGTTTGGCGGGATTTAAATAGAGGCAGCCATTGCCGACAGCTGACATTGTCGTTTTGATACAGAATTTAGTTGATACATATTGTAGTGGTAGTCCAGACGAAAGTCTTTTCTGTAATTAAAAAAAAGACGGGACATGAAAGTGGTATCTTCCCTCGTTTTTACATTTTTGAAGTGGAACAGCTGTATGATGCAGCGATATTCACTTTTGGCCTAATGTTTGTTTTTTAACAAAAACGTAGCAAACACACCTGTGTGTGTTATGTTGATAGTAAACGATTTTCCCCCCTCGTACCGCTGTCAAAAGCTGTAACTACGAATTGTAAATTGGTTTTCAGTAACTCAATTATTTCTGAATAAAAAAACATAACTTGCAGGACTTTTAGGTGAAAAATAATTCAGATGAAACACACGAAACATAATCAAGAACAGTAACTATCCAAGGCCAGCTTTGCCTAATCTGAAACCTCAGTTTCGTATCTTTAACTTGGAATAAAGTATGCGAAAATGAAAGTAGAAATGTTGTTTTCTCGCTATTTGACGGAAAAAGAAAGTGTGTCTCCCACACAAAAAAACCAGATGTAGTTCACAGTAGGAACAATACCTACATAAAGTAAACATTCCTGCCAGCGGATATCTTGTGGATGAGATCTCGAACAAACATATGTTGATTAAATGTTGACAATGCTGCCAACACAAAACGGAAGAAACTGACAACGATCGCCTGATTCTTAACATATACTGCTACACAATACTCTAGTATGTCCTGTTTGTAGGACAAACTAGTACAAACGTACTTAAACATGGACGCTGCCTAGGTCATTCTTTATGTAGAATGGCTAGAGGCATTCCATATTTCACAAAGGAATTATATGCGTATGTCCCCACGTGTTTGCCATGTATGAAGTACGTGCAAGTGCCAATGCACTCATGATTGTTGTATGCACATTCATAGAACGGTAAGCATTACGTGAATTGTAGTGCATGCACTCATAACAGGTTCATTCAGAACACTTGTTTTCTGATTGACAATAATCATTATAAATAGAAAGTAATCAAGCAATTAATTAAAAAAAAAAAAAAAATCTATTCATAGAGCCTGTGTGTTTACTGCGCTGTGCAGCCATTGTTTTAAGACACATCAGTGGTACTAAAGGTCAAATGTCTTTTTCGAAACAGCAAATATCTCTGAAATTCTCTTAATACAGGAAGGAAATGCTTAACCTACAAAGACTCTCCCTGTTCAGGACATAGTTACTTGGGCGTGCGTAGTAAGTACGCTAAATGTTGTCGGTCGGTTCGAAATGATCTAACTAAAATTGGCCACTTTTACTTTTCAATTTTGCCTTCAACCTTTTTGTTGTCTGGTGTAATTTCCTTTAACATGTTTGTTCTCTTAACCTTTTGTTGGCCCTAATGGCATCAACTCTGTTGATGGACAGCATAGATTATTGTAATAACTAACGGTCAAAAAATTGGAAGTCCTTACTTTAAAAATTCCGAGATGTCTTTAGAAAATAGCAAAGAGCAAAAGATGCCAAGAAAACCCTTTATAACCCTACAAATCAACAACTTTTTCTGCATCAGATGTTGCTTTTTTGTTAAATAGACATCAACCGGACATACCATTTAATACAGGCATACTTTAACATGCAGACAAAGGCAGGGCTTTTTCAGTCATCATCATTGTAATCAGCATCAAATACCATTGGAGTGTTTTATTGGCTAGGTACATGTAAGATGTCAACCTGTTTTGTATTGTTTTAAAAAACCAGATGTATATCTTATCCAAAATCACAATAAATCGACTCCATATCACCGAAATCGATGCCGTAGCTCGCAATTCGCTTCCATATAATGTAAAATAATTATATGTAAAATACATTTTCGGACGAAATTACGGACGGGTGTCTATGGTTGGGTTTTATAGGGTTAAACATCCTATATCAACAGATAATGTCATTTAAGGACGTGCCTCTGTGTGTATTATGAATGCGTCCATGTGTGTATGTGTGCTGGAAGCAGGACCTTTTTGGTGTAATTTTCCTCCTTCTGATAGCGCGGATCTGATGCCGACTATATAATACTACCTCACTGTAATACCATGCTGAAGGCACCAACCACAGCATGACACCCGGTCACAATATACTGACAATGGTTGAACCAGTCGTTGCCATTACCCCAAATGATCAAACTTAAGCAGGGGGTAACAACTACCATTTTGATTTTTAAGAACTTTGGTATGTCCCGTAATGGGAACAAAGCCCATTGTCTTCCTTACCTTGGCGAACGTTCAACATCGAAGCAAAATGTGAAGTATTGCCATAGCAGGCGCTAGGAAACGAAAGGTAGTTAGAAGTAGAGAGAAACATAAAGATCCCACATATTGCAATGGGTGCAGCAGATTTAGTTTGCTTGCATTTATGTCCAATGGTAGAGAGCACAAACGCAAATCCCCAATACTGCAAGAAGTTCACACATTAACCGCCTCTTACGATCATGCAGTGGGTACATGTAACAGCAGGTGTATTCTTCCCTAATACCACCAAAAAGGTATCGAAAAGGGTAAAAAAAGAGAAGGTTAGAAAGAAAGGAGAAGAAACAGATAAAGGACAGTAAATGTTGCGACGAGGCAGCAAATTGCCTCCTACGATACACATACCTTTTGATATACAGGCCTATTCTTTCATCGAACCTGCAAAGACCGGACATTATGTAGTTATTATAGTTAGTGTCTGTTTTATTCAAACGTCACCATCAAAATTCATTTTAAATTGTATGATTATAGCATAAATGTTCAGCTCATATTCAGTCAGTAAAATTGACTTGATACAGGAATTATTACGTCAACATGTAACATAAGAAATTACTAGATTATAGACAAATGCATCAATATTCACGATTTTCACTCAACATTTTTTCGGACGAAATCCGAAAATCCATACTCAAAATAATGAATGAACTAACATAAAGCGTGTAAATTTACACAGCAATAAAAACAACATTTCCCAGATGCTCTATAATGTCAAAACAGTTTGTGTACTGTCTCGGAGCTTTTCCGTTTGGCTGTATGATGAAGATATTTTCTGACTAGTACATGTATAAAGTCCCGTTCTGCCTGATGACGTAGTTATTTATATTCGATCAGTGTCGGTCTGGGTTAACGACCGCTCCATAGGTAAATGTAGGAACACGTGCACGTGTTAACACTTGTCATTATGTGTGTTGAGATACGTTCAATGTTTTACCAGTGTCCATCTTTCTAAGTGATACCAAAATGTGTTCTATGCATGATTGTGGGAGCCCAATACAAAATGCTTTAAATAGAATGTTCTATATTACTACTAGCATACATCACTCGGAAATATAATCTACTATAATCTTTATCATAAATAAAAGCTATCGCACTCTATCAAAATAACCATTTTTCGGAGATATGCACTGCGGTAGGAATAAAATATATTGGAAGTGAAATATATATGAACGATTCCTGTCAAAAAATTGACAAGAGATAATGTGTTCTTGGTGTTTTTAATCAGTAATGATGAAATAATTCTGAACTGTACAACCATACGTTTTGGCCGCAGCTGTTGGTGAACTAGCTAACAACAATGTCATTCCAGTTGCTTCCAGTTGATTTTTTTCATTCATAATACCCTTCTTGCTGCCCGTTTACTCGTTTAGTAAATTTTTAATTACTTGTCGTTGTTGTTAGTTGCTTGTATATTACATGCCATACTTGATTACTGGTACCGTACTTTAGAATGTGTGCTTCTTTGTTCCACTTTGTTTCTCTGCATGTAACTTTACAACTCGGAATTCAAAATTTATAAATGACCATAGACATAGTTTTATACTGAGTGGCGATTGGTACACACTACCTAAAATCGCACGGCTTGATTTTTACTACGCGCCAGTATAAATATACATTGTTTTATGTATTGAATGTTCTGAATTGATTTGCAAAGCGATTAAAATATCAGATAGCAACGATTATTGTCCTAAACAAACAGTTACTCTTAGAAAACCACCACTTGGTTATCACACTTATACCAATACTATTTCTTAGCAATATCATTGAAACCGATCTAGGGCCCGAAGACGACCCCAAGAATTTTCTTTCGTCCATCGCAATACGAGAAGCATTCGGAACAAAATTCTGAAGTTGAAACCGTAGCTCGTGTATAAACTGTCTTACTATTTACCGAAGCACATCTCAATGAAAATGTTCTAAAATCTGACCTAACGACTGAAAAAAAATTCAGGGCCACTCAGATCAGATAGGAACTGTTTTGGCGGTGGTTTACATAGCTGATGATGTTCATTTCAAGCGTCAGCATGACCTAAAACTTGACGGGGGTGAATTTATCTGGGTAGAATTTCATTGACTGTTCTTATCTTATTTGTACTGTGTATCGTCCCGGAGGATCAAATGTGCCTTTTTGGAACAATTTTCAAACTTAAGTAGAGACAGCTCTTAGCTCTTAATTATTGTCTTAGCATTATAATACTAGGTGATATTAATATTGATTTGTTTAAAGTACGAACTCATAGGCGCAATGAAATAATTCTCCTGTTCAACCTTACAAATGTAATGGATGAACCTACCCGAGTTACTGCTAACTCAAGTATACTTATTGATCCGATATTATTAAGCGATTCTGTTAATGTTCTTGAAGCTGCTGTTATCTCTGTTAGAAATTATATAAGTGATCATTCGGCTACTCAAGTTGTTGTGAAATTGACTGGAAAGAATTCAAAAAACCATACAAGCGTAACGTGTGAGTGTATTAAAATGCAGGTCATGGGCAGTTTAATAATTTAATCAGAAACTTTCCGTGGCAGGAACGCTTAGCAAATTGTACAATAGACGAAGCATGTGAGATTTTTTATTTCGTCCTTTTTTTGAGTTTGCTGATATGTGTATTCCTAAAAAACAAAAAGAAAAAATGACAAACCAAAAGGTTTCTGATTAAATTATCAAAGAACTCATAATCTGCATTTACATACACCCGTGTCAAGTGTATGTTAAGTTTTTCTAAAGAACCGTCAAATGCGACTACATCTGTTTTATAAGGATTAAAAGAAGCATTCCATTGCTTTGATCGGTGTTCTATGATGGCTAAATCATTATTTATACTGTGTTTAAAGGGGCTGGTCGTGGGGAAATGTCATATTTGCTAAAATGGCATACACATGTTTAAAATACCTTCTTATGAAATATACCGATTCAAATTTTGTTAGAATTCACTCCCTAAGAGTAAAAATTATAATTATATTAAAAGAAATCCTCAATCGTCATCTGACAGTCTAAAACTCTCAATTGACCCAGATCAGTGATGTAATTTTACCGCACGCGCGTCATCAACAAGGCCAAATGTAAACATCACGGCGAAAGAAAAAGATGCATGCAAAAGTCATGACAGGCACGATGTATCAATACCGTTATATATAACAACAACATATAGGTAGGAACACTACACTTGCATCCTACATGACCTTTGAAAACAATTATTTACGTATAGTATTGCTGTCTTGTTCGCTAGTTGAGTCCGACATGGCACATGACGGCGTGCTATTGTTGTTATCTTCACTGCCTCACTTTCGAAACAACCACGTGACATATATAAATAGATCTGCGCTAAATTTACGCGGGGCTTCCCCGAGATTTCAGTGGTCAAAACTGGACATTGCAAGCAGAACTCGACCATCATATTGCCGTGGTATAACTTTTGGAGGCCAGAGAACGCATTTAGACCCATTTATTTTGTATTTTTCCCCGACCAGCCCCTATAATTTTCACATATTGCTATTTGAGGAATATCCAAGTGAAGTATCGTCAGCAAAAATTCTCGATATAGAAAGTAAGTTTTCATACATATATTTAATAAATATCAAAAATAAAATGGAGATAGTTCAGAACCTTGTTGAACACCAGCCATTCAATAATTAAACGTTGATTAACAGTGCTATTCACAAACACCTAGGAGTCTTTTTGAATGGAAATGGAAAGTGGGATCAGCTTCAAAACGGTTGTCTATTTTACGCAAGTTAAAATTTACATGGTAAAAAGACATCTTATGTAAGATAGGTTCTGTGTTCATTAGGCCTATTTTGGAATATGCATGTGATGTATGGGATGGTTGAAATAATGTAGACTCAGAAAGGTTAGAAAAATGGACACAATCGCGGAGTTGTAAACTTCGAAAATGTTTCATCTTAGCTCGCCAGAGGCTCGCGCCATAATTTGGCCGTTTATTAAGATTATTAAGAGGTTGTTTTTTTCAACTCACGTTCTTTCTTCCGCCGCAAAGACCGACAACAAAGGCCACTAGGAGAAGCTACTTAAATAGGATTTTACACTTTCTCTATAAAGTGTAAAAAGTAGTGTTTCGTCCTCACTGAGAAAAACGACAAATCCGTTTTAAGAGTACAATTTAAAGTCATTTACTATACAATCGCATTTAAAGTCAACATCATCGACTTTATAAATACGTTTCCGACAGTTTTTGACAGTTTTCTTTCAATCAAGAAGTTGAAGTGTTCACCGGATATTTTTTCACGAAACAACATGCATATATATATATACGCGTATACATGTTATAGAATGTGAAATATCAACTTACCTAAGGTCTGCAGCTACTGCTTGATCTGACCATTTACTAACACAGGTTGACCTTTTAAATAACCTTTACCTGTATGAGTTGGTCAGCCGTCTAATCTATAATATTAATGTTTATTTTGTATCAATAGACGAAAGTGTGATAGGTACTTTTATTGGGGTAAAGAGTTTTGCCCAAAACTTGTCCTTTGAATGACCCTAATACATTGTACTGCGACAATAGTTATAATTTAAAATGTTGGTACTCAGCGATAATCGCTTAGCCAGGCATAGTGGTTAAGTACTAGCTAGGGCCTGTCACTGGTCAGGGAAAACATTTGACCACAATGAAAGCGTGTATGTCCCTATAAGGTTGCTTTTTTAATAGGAATGATAGTGTTCTTAAGGTAGGAGCGTATTCGTAATTCTTAATGATACAACATTTGCGTTATACTTTATTACAACAAATATTTCCAGGGCCATTCCATTAATACAACATTTAATTTTCTACTAAATAATTTGCTAGTAATATGTTTGCTTAATGGAAAAAAAATGCCAAATTACATCATTCCTTCGTATTTACAGATGATAGAAACATAACCAATTTAAAGACGGAGGGATCTATTTGACAATAGGGTTTAATATATGTGGATCTCAAATCATTATACAAGGGGCATTTTAAAATGAAATGTTATTCGTCCTCGATGTCATTAAGACACACAGGGCAAGTTCGAAGCTGACTTGAAACATTTCTGTGTCTGCCTGATTCGATAAGAAGACAATGTGAAGATAAACGTAATCGAACAATAATAATTAGCAGGAATTGGTTTTGAAAGATAAGTTTACAATGCTAAGTGATCTACAACATGCCTGTATAAAACACATGTTGGCGACGAAACAAAACAATTCTAACACTCTCGCTTGAAATGTTCTAACAGACGTTGTTTTACAAAATATATAAAATTGTTGACATTTATGATATGTTGGGAAACCCTAATGGCCATCATACTTAATGAGCCGAGATCGTGTTTGACTTTCGCAACCCAGTTTTTACAATAGGGATTAGCCTCCCATTTGTTGTACATATACTCGTTACATTCTTTTAAAATACAATAGTTGGTAGAGGTTAACTTACCCCAGTATTTGAATATTTTTAATTTGCGTAAGAGGGACAATGAGAACCTTCCAAGTTCAAAGTATACCATAGCATTTGGTGTCGGCTGTTCAAGAATATTTTTACAAAAATCTAATCTAATTGTATCTTCTTGATGTCAGGGGCTGTATGGAATCTCCATACTTCACTTCTGTTAAAAATATTGCGTCGACTGTTCCCATGCCTGAACGAAAAACAAATTGGGCATCCGACAATATGTTGTTCTAGTTCACCCATTTACTCAACCTCGTATTAAGGATTCTAGTAAATACTTTCTCCGTGTTACTTAAGAGGCTAATACCTCGATAGTTACCGGGTTCAGTCGTGTCACTCTTTTTCAAAATTGCACAATTAAAGCCTCTGACAGTACTTGAGGGAAGTAGCCCACTTTAAACACAGCACTGAACATCTTATGAAGCAGAGGAAGAAACACATGTTTAGCTTCAATAAAAAATTCATTCAGAATCTAGTCCGATCCGTGAATTTTCTCCCTTTTGATTTTCGAAATTGACGTTACAATTTCTAAAAGTGATATATAATATTGAAGTTCATCAAATAATACGTCATCATCATAATAAATATCACCGTTAGTATTATCACTTTCACCAACCAAATTCTTAAAGTAACGCCTATACGGCATTTTACACTGGTTGTTAAACCAAGACTTGTAAGATGACATATAAGGTTGAGCCCCTTGCCTAGAAGGGGCCGAATTCAACTCTCTATTACATTGCATAACTGAATGAAAAGGTAATAAAAGAATTTTCACAGTATCTACAAATGAGGCAAAACACTTCTCAATACCGATATCAGTCGAGAAATCGTTCTCCCAAACACAAACGTGAATGGAATCGATATTATCAAAAATCGTCCTAATAATTTCTTCAGGTTTGTCTGGGTTCCAGCGAACAATATCATGTGTACTATACGTGTGTACATTTGTTGATTCCTCATCACTGATACTATTAATTAGCTTACAACTGAGTACAAAGTGTAGAGGTGTGTGGTCAGAAAATGTATTGAATCGGCAAGTTACAAATTTAGTGATGCATTAAAAAACATCAGGCGTTGTAACTATAATAGTCTACTACGCTACACGCCGTATGGCCACAGTATGTACACCGTTGCCGAAGCCATCGGAATGCCTACCATTTACGATCCGTAAGCCGGGGTATACACAAAATTGTAGTAGCTTCAGACCAAAAGAGTTAACTACCTTGTCGGGACACAGTCGTGAGGGTAAATGTACATCAGTTTGGTAAGTATATATAGATATATCAGATAGTTTATTAGAATAGCATCACTCACGTTATCCTAATCTAAAAAAATCATTTAAATGTCAGCATCTACCATTAAAATCACCAACTAAAATAACTTTGTCTTCCAGAAAGAATACAGCAAATTCATTTCCAAGATCATAAAATAAATTTCTGTTGTAAAGCCTGTAATACGCCGCTCTATCTGGCGGAATGTATAATGAGCAAATAAAGACATCTATCTCGTATACAGATAGGTGTTTGTCAGGTTTAAGCCACACAAATGTGTCTTGAGACACAGAGCAAATGCTAACATATGATTTCAAGGATTCCTTTATGCATATTGCGATACCCCCTCCTTGTTTACTCTTAGCTAGAGAGCGGTTGATATATTTACATGTACATGTACAAGTTGGTAACATCAACATCTTGCTTATCCAACACTCATGGAGACAATGGTTGTCATATGTACTAGTGAAATTCACAAAACTTTTATCTGATAGTTTATTTTCAAGACCCCCATTTAAGTTCCAGGCCAGGCAATTCAGGCCTGTTATGTTATCGGTATATATGATTTAACCACTCACTCATGTCCGTCCTAGTGAGTTGGGGTGGACGGCACTCTCAAGCGTTTATTACACGTGCGAGATTCCGCACTTTCGCCCAGCTAAAGTACCTCCGTCGGGGTGCACCTCCTCGTGGTTGACAAACAGTCGATCCCGGACCAGGCAAACATGGGCGTTCTTACCTCGCGCTTTCCTCATGATAGGATATAGACGCCTTCGCCGCTCTTCGACTTCCTGGGGAAATTGTTCGTATACGCCGAAGTTTGTACCCTTCAGGGATTTTGGAGCCTGTTTCCTCACGATCTCTCTCTCCTAAAATATAGTAAACCGCCAAACAATAGAGCGAGGCTTTGGGGCTTTGACGTCATCGGCGCTGGTACAGCTATGCTGGTCGGGGCGTTTCGTACCAAAATCGCGACGATTTTTGCAAATATTTCTTTTGGCAATGTACCGATTTGACTATTTTGGATAAAATATCAACCGTCTTCTAGGTTAAAGCGTCAATCGTACCCCCCGCTCTTTAAATAATAGCTTCTCGAGACGGCTTCGAAGACACATTTTACCCCAACGCTGGTTTGTTTTTGTTATCACATATTCGTTTTATACAAGTGAAATATATATATCGTATTGAACGGAAAAACAATAAAAAAATTCTATTTCTTTCATTTTTTGCACGTCACGCGGCGCAAAAATTGCAACATCAGAAAAGCGCGGGAATGTGTGGCGTAGTTTTTGACGCCAACTTGTAATGACATCACGCTTGACAACAATACAGAGCGCCATTTTGCATGGGTTTTCCCTGCAATTTTGCCATTTGCTAGTATTATCTGGTAAGATTTCCAGACAAAAATGTTATTAATTGTGTAGTTATGTAAAAATAATTATGTATGCTGTAAAGGTAGACAACACAACCACTTGTTATGCCGTCACTTTATCTAAACTTGAAACTGAAAATCTACGCAGAGAATATAATGTACTGTTCAGATTGGACAATACTAAGAGTTATGTTTTTACTTGCGAAGGCATAATGTATGGTTCGTTTATCTTCACTGTATTATTGCATGTTTTTTATCAAATGGAGAATTCGTGATATTCACTAGTAAACTGTAATAAATACCGATACCATAGGGTCTGACATCATATTTTTGTAGACAGTATGCGGCCTCAATTTCCCAGAAGGCTTTCACGCATGGGGAAGCACCGGAAGTGGACAAAGTGTTTACAGATCAAACCCCGGCGGCGCTTTGCGTCGCTTTGGGGTTTGAAAAAAATACCATCTAATGATAAATCACCAATGCCACATACCCTCCGTTTAGAAAAAGTTCGACCAAGTCCAACCACCTGAAACCTACTTGTTCCACACTTTTGTGAAGAAGTGAAATGCTTAGATATGAAAGAAATCATTGAGAACCTTGTAAAATAAAAATAAATGTACTATTATATTATATTTTGTAAGCAGATAAACTATGCCGTTCAACTGTAAATAAATATTTCTCAATACCTCTGATTTCGTTTTGTGTGATTTTTAGGATGTGCTTGTTGTCTCCCTTCCCATGAAGCAGAAGTATTGGCTCATCTGCTTGACCGGGGACTCAGGTTTCCTCATGCTTTAAAACAAATGTAAGACCACTGTGCGCTTCCTGCCGGTCCAACAATAACATAAACCAGATATAAAGGACATGACAACCAACGAGTAAAGTTACCATCCCAGTTTCCAATCAGTCATGACAGAGATGACCCACAGACGACGGGATTGCAGCCTCCTGCTAAATTTCCATTGTATCTCCTCTCTTTCCACTAGCGTTTAAACGACTTTGTCCTACAAGGACGAAACTGCTGTATAATGCAGTGAAATTATGTTTTGGCAAACTGTATCTGTCACTTATTTTAAAAGTGTTTTTGTACAATGGACCACAAATCCGGAGTCATGTAAAGGGGCGCAACTCCTACCGTCTAACTTCAGGATCGTCCGTGCAGTTTTATTATTATCTCATAACGTTACTATAGAAGGTGACATAACGTTTCCATGATATCGACTTACAATACTAATACGTGTGAGTGGAGCAAAATTTCCACGAACGAGACAATACTGTGTGATGTCAACACAGACAGATGTTGGCGGAGGAATAACCCAAGGTTTTATTGGGGNCGCTTATCGGACTAATGTACAGTGTGTCAAATTCTTATGAACGATTCACATGAAAAAAAAACCACCAAAAAAACTGATTTGCTGCATACCATCTTAAATGAGAAAAGATGCATTTTGCCTTTAGCAGATGTAGAATTACCAATTCAAAAATGCAGTCATCTTTTTGAAAGATGCCATGTTTGTCATATTCTCTTGAAATAGGCAGAAAAAAGGAATGTACGAGAAAATGTTAACTGGAATATTAGTCGGAAGGTCATAATCTCTGTAGACGGAACCCTTTTCAATACCTCTGGACATTTATATTTGAGGAATGTCACAAACACATATCCCAGAAAAACAAAAGGTTTTATGCGGAGGCCGCCATCTACGATCTTCAAGGTTTTATTCCTTTTTTTTAGATAAAAAACTTCACAAAAATTGTGATAATAGGCTAACATGCATGAAACTTCGTTTAGAGATTAGCATACCTTGACGTCACAAACACGTCATACTCAATCGGCCTTCATCGGTCATTTCCGGAAGGATGAAATAACCGGAAAATCTGGCAACAGATGTGCTTGTCTTTACATAATTTATTTATGCATCACCACTCATACAAGAAACAATTGATAATGTATTTATGTCGAAATCTACAATGATTTTCCAGACCAACAGCCCGAGTTCAAAGCCTTTTTTCAGTACTGTATTAAATTACCTTTCACAACGCGTGCCGAATTATAACTAGTTACAGACCTTAACTGTTTATTTTTATTTTGCATCCTTACCTGTCAAACCTCGGTGACTGTAACAAAATCTGATAGAATAGGCGGATGAGTAGCAGTTATGTAATGAACGATATATTTGCTAAAAGACGACAGGACATTGAGGTAGGTGGCATAGAATGTGTTTGGATCGAGATTTCACATAGAGGACAAAAACTGCTATTTGGAACTTTTTACAGACCTCCGAACTCTGATACAAATGATCGGAACAAAATTGAACATTCCATTGACTTGGCATATAATACTGGTATTGATGATAAAGTTATAACGGGAGACTTTAACTCAAGTGTTCTCCGCCCGGGTCTTCATCTTACAAGGTTAATGAATATTATTCAGCTGATCAACGAATACACATTTTATACTGAAACAAACTCTAGTCTATTAGATATAGCATTGTTTCTCGTACGTATGTAGGCGAACATTTTTTTAGAACAGAATACGCGCTATCATTGCCCTGTTTACGGCCTACTTAGTCTAAAAAACATCGTGTTAATTGTAACAAACGAAGCATATGGTTGTTCAAATATGGCGACTATGATTCGTTCCGCATAAAACTTAGAGATGTTCATTGGAACGATCTTATAATACCGGATGAACCTAATGAAACATGCATGAACTTTACTGAAAAAATCATGACCGTTGCTCGAGAATGTATACCTGTTAAGTCTGCAACAATTAGACCCTGCGATCCGCCATGGATGTGTAATAAAACTCATAGACTGATTCGTAAACAAAAAAAGAACTCATAAAATTGCACGATCTTCAAATTCCCCTATTGACTGGCTTAATTTCAGACGGTTACGTAACAGATGTGCTAATGCTTGTAGAATTGCTAAAAAGAAATATCACAACAAACTTACCTCTAGCTTACGTGACACGAATAGTCTAAATAAAAAATCTTGGTGGAATACTATAAAATTATTTATTGGCAACCCTGGTAAATCAAACTCAATTCCAACTCTAGTACATGGTGGTTCCCAATACGAAACAGCGTTTGAAAAAGCCAAATTGTTTAATGATTATTTACCTTCCCATTCTACTGTAGACGACTCAAGCTCTCATCTCCCCGCTAACCAAACTCCAGTTCATAAATTAGACAATATCATTATAACAGTTGAGGATGTTTGCGATGCTTTATTATCTCTCGATATCTCGAAAGCTACTGGTCCAGACCTAATGAATCCACGCCTATTAAAAGAGGGCGCACATGAGTTATCTTTGCCTTTATGCACCCGTTTTAACTTATCTATACAAACTGGCATATTTCCTGACTCTTGGAAAATAGCTTATACTATTCCTGTACATAAAAAGAACGAAAGAACACGACGTGAAAAATTATCGCCCTATTTATCTTTTAAGTATTATTGGGAAGGTTATGGAGAGGTGTATCTTCAAGTATGTTCACAATTTTGTATATGAGTATAATTTAGTTACAAAATGCCAGTCTGGATTTCGCCCCGGTGATTCCACAGTAAATCAATTATTGGCTATTACAAATGATTTGGGAAGGGCAGTTGGTTCGGGAAAAGAAGTAAGAGCTGTGTTTTGTGATATAAGCAAGGCATTTGACCGAGTGTGGCACAAAGGCCTTATATACAAACCTATTAATATCGGATAAGGCGGTAAAGTGATTCAATGGTTCAAAAACTATTTAACAAACAGAAAACAAAGTTATTATCAACGGGATGGAATCATACTTGGCAGATATCAAGACTGGTGTTCCTCAAGGTTCGATATTAGGGCCCCTTATGTTTTTAATTTATATAAATGATATTGTTATTGATATTGCCTCTGTAATTAAGCTTTTCGCTGACGACACCTCAATTTATATCATAGTTGATACGCCCTTTTTGGCAGCTGAACAACTAAATAATGACTTAGTAAAAAATCAATATTTCGGCTAAACTTTGGCTAGTGGATTTCAATCCACAAAAAACTAAGAGTATTATCATATCAAGGAAAAGAGTCCCTCCCAATCATCCTTTCCTATATCTTAACAATGCCCACTAGAAAATGTGAACTGCCACAAACATTTAGGTGTTTCACTGTTTGAAGATTGTAGTTGGTCTATACATGTTGATGACATTATCAACAAGGTGACGACTAAACTGAACCTTTTACGGAAAAATACTTTTTACCCTTGATAGAAAAAGTTTACAAATATTATAATTTACTTTTATAAAACCTGTTTTGGAATATGCTGACGTCGACTGGGACAATCTAACTATTGAATATGTAAATAAGCTTGAGAAAATTAACCAGGAGGCAGCGATAATAGCATGTGGTGCTACAAAACTTACAAACCTAAATAAGTTGTATATAGAAACCGGTTGGGAAAACTTAAGTGAAAGAAGGAAAAAACATAAATTGACACAATTTTTTAAAACATTTCATCGTCTCAACTCCTGATTATCTTTCAAAGCTTGTACCTCCTAGCATGTCTGAAATACATAATTACAGCACTAGGTATGGTAACGATATTACAGGTATCAGAGGCACTACTGGGTTTTATCGTAAGTCTTTCCTACCATCAGTTATTTCTCTTTGGAATAATATTCCTAAGGAGATTCGTTTTAATCCTTCGTTGCCCAACTTCAAAACCGATCACGACCAAAACTCTACCCCCCCNCTTATGTTCATGTGGACATTTTGTAGAAGACAGTTCCCATTATTTGTTAAATTGGACTAATCACATTGAATCACGCCAAAGATACTTGACTCCATTGCCTTACCAATTAAGTGTTGATTTATTACTGTTTGGTGATGTATCAAAAACATATGATCAAAATGTAAACATTTTTATAGCTACTCAAAATGTTATCAAATCAACCAGAAGATTTACAAGCAATTATGATTCAACCACATGAAGTTATCATGTAAACTTAACTACCCATCCAACCGGGTAAAACTCCATCAATTACTATCTTTATCCCTAATATCATGTTCTATCTGTTTCTCTTCACATTTTCTTATGTACATATTTAGACTATCACTGCAAAGTTATACATGTTTTATCAGCAAAGCTTGATATATATAATGAGAAGGACTATGTATAAGTACAATAATACTTGTTTCCCAATCATCTGAATGAAATGTCTATGTAATTATACATGATATGAATGAATATGGTTTAAACTAAATTTGAAATTCAACCCGGTGTTTCAGGTTTGCATAGCGACAATCTCAGTTATATCAAAGTATTCCGTCTTTGCGTATTGCAGTGTTATCTTCTCTTGTGAACATGTATTGATAAAATGCATTGAATCTCGAACAAACAAATATCAAACTACCATACACAGATTTTAAACCTACTATTCGTACAGACATTCAAAATGAATGGCAGCAACGCTGGTCTCTCGAAATCACCATCAAACTTTTTAAGATACAACCGAAAATTAAAACATCTATTCCCAGCCGGAAAGATCGTAGAGAGGAAGTTGTCCTCGCTCGGCTCCGTACTGGACACACATATCCTACTCATTCGTACCTTTTAAAACGAGAAGATCTACCTTCATGCCACGCATGTGACACTCCATTTACAGTGGAACATTTTTTAATAAAATGTTCCGATTTAAAACACATTCGTGATAACTACTTTCGAGTCCCGGATATGAAAACTCTTTTTAGTTCAGTGGACTCTGAGGCATTATTTAAATATTCGAAAGACATCGGTCTATTTTATAGACTCTGATGTCTTTTAACTCACCTTACCCTTTTTAACGTTATATATATATCACATGTTTTATTATTTTAACCCCCTTTTTATTTTTTATCATCTACACATACAATGCGAATGCTTTTAGAATGAACCTTTTTATCTGATTTTAATAAATAAATAAATCACCATGGCCCTTAATGACCACAGCCGTCGATGGGCCGTTAAACATAAACAAACAAACAAACGTATCATATTTCAAGAAAAAAAAAAGAAAAAAAATCTGTAGATTGCCTCGGCAATATTATTTATTTGTGTATATCGAAACATAACGTTTATGTTCTACTTTTCCCGTTAACAATGCTAAACTACTACTTCGGTTTCAGTAGGTTTAACATTTTAAATACATTTGTTTGACTACTCTTCACTGAGTCCTAAATTATAGTTCTTTACTTTAGTTTACTGTTTCTAATGTTTAAGAATGTATTGCTACCACTGAGAGCTGCGAGAAGCGTTGTCTCGGCACTTTCATAGAAAAATATCAACACGAACGAATTTCAATAAGTTTGATAATATTTACGTGACGTTTAACTGTTCTCATTGTACCAAGAAGTAATCACAATAAAAGGCTTCATACAGAGGAAAATGTAGGTTAGCAGATACCAAATTACAAAACACATGCTTTCATTACTTGTTTTAAAATAAAATTACCTATAAGAAAAGAGACCACGCATTGTTAGAAATAAAATAAAATAAAATGAAAAAGGCACAAAACTGTGAATGAACAAAGTATAAAACAGCTAAGATTGATAGAATCCTTCTTGTATCTCATGAGGCAGATAAAATAACATTTTAAATGCCTGAATGCTTCCAAACAATTTTAACGACAAATTGACAACATGACGTTTACTTTCTTGAGCAAACATTTTCGTACATTGTTACTTCGCTAAATCTGTTGATTTTGTTGATCAAAAAACTTCAAACGTTAATACTCTTTAGATGTACTGATTGTTTGTATGGTTTTTATTAAGCTGTTTTCAGTGATACCAGATTTGCATCAAATTATGGTATTTAGAGGGTGCATCAAGCCACATTTAAGTTATATGTGATAATAATGCACTCTTGATAATTCACGTGGTATTAAAAAAAAGTGCACATACTACTTAAACGTTGCCATAATGCCGTCTGAGATATGTATCGAGTAATTGATAGTGTATTGTCTGCTTGCTTGTTTGTTCGGGGTAAAACGACTTTGTTATAGCTCCAGTTATAGATACGAAGACGTTAACCACCAGGTAAGAGAGAAAATAAAAAAGAAAGAGGCCTCACAGCTATTGCAATGAACAAAAGACAAATGGATTGGACGAAAGTTATTATAACTTACTTACGTTCTTTACGTAACAAATAAAAATGTATACACATTTAGTGGTCACGTATATATATATACATTTGCATGGCATTGTCACTATATAGCCTCTTTGAAAGCTGTGTCATTGATGGGACTTTAATTACCATGCATCACGAGACACAATTCTTGGCGTATTAATACAACACTGACCGGAACTACAATATCCAATATAAATAAACATGACGGCTACTGAAATATCGCTGGGCATGGTGAGATTTGACAGTGTCATTACAGATTTATGTGCAAAATAAAAAATAAAATAAAAAACACTTTAATTACAACGAAAACAAGACCAAGGTCTGCAATATCGTACAAAATGCATATCGGTTGAAATCACCAATGCCGGCAATGGAAACAATTTTAACGCCCATGCAATTTATCAGAAATATCGTCTCTTACACTGCACTGATCAACAGGGGTTCGTTACAAATGTCTGAAATACACATATTCTATAGACCTACTGACACATATGTTACAGACCTACTGATATGATACAGCACACATAAACATTTCAGACATTTGTAACGAACCTGTGCTCCGTCGCAAGATCACCCACTTCAAACGCTATCAGTTTCACGCTTTTCGCATCTACGGTTCCTCAGTTTAATTCTGAGGACAGGTCAAATAACGAGGCTGTTATAGAATCTACCGACTGTTGTCAGGTCCCCATACAATCAACAAATAAATTCCCGCCTGGATTCTTCGAATAAACTTCCAAAAATAACTCCCTCGTGGAGGGAAAGGTCGGATTTACGGTGTTCACTGTATTTGTCCATGCGCTAAATTTGTTCCGGGGGAAAATCGAAACAATTGAAAATCTAACTTTCAGGTCAGAGTTCTATTGATAAACTTAAATCACCCTATATACATATCATACGCAATTGTATTGATACTGAACTGTGGAATAAAATTGAAGTGTTTGTTAAAATACGACTTTGTTTGCCAATCAGCATGCGACAATACGCTGTTCAAACTATTGAACGAAATTGTGTGGACTGTCGATAAGGCGGGCATTTGTAATTTTAAATATAAATTATAAGTTAAAAAAGAACATAAGAGGCAGAGGAAACGTAAATATAAGTATTGAACTGTTTTTGGATGGTATTTATGATCTATATGAATGACACAGCTTTGCTAGCGCGCATTATGTTGTTTGCTTGCAAAGCTGTGTCATTCAAATAGATCATAAATACCATACAAAAACAGTTCAATGCTTAAATAATAGCCTTAACAGTTGATATATAAGAACATTTGAAAATTAACAATGGGGTAACAGCAAAAGCGGCAAGGATAGGATAAGGGACACCAATGAACAATTTTTAACATATTTGTTCGAAGGGTTTACTAGGAATCGCATTAATCATTTTCCTAAGCGAGTCGGCGTTAGTAATAAAACTAATCTCTGCATACATAGCATTCTGCTTTTCTAAAGTTCAATCAAATCCAGTGCAGCGTTTTTCTATCTCCTGTGTCACCCATAGTCCTACTGTGAAATCCTGCTTACGTACTTAACCGACTAGATTAGGAAAACTAGATATGATTTTTTTTATCTCATAAGCAAAAGACAAAGAAGAAATCTCTGCTTTGGGCATGGTGGCTTACATTAGCTATATCTTATGACAACATGTTGCTTAAAAAAACAACTCATTTTTGCGCTTTTTTGAACAGCTCGGACACCATTCATCTGAATGAAATGTGTTGTGTGAGCTTTGATCCCCATTTGTTTTGCCGCTTTGACCTTACCAACGATGTTATGGCGGTTTTAAATCTGTACAATGAAGTTTGAAATCAACTGGTGGTACAAACATGAAATATCTGTATTATCTGCATTTTCTCTACCTGTTAATTCCATGAGTCTGGGGACCCAGCATCAATTATACGCCATTCTGATGTAATACTATTCGATAATGTCAATTAGTTTACTCATAGAAATATTCGTTATAGTATTAATCATATTTCGACAGCACCCTGAGAAGATGCTTGCGACGAAGCACATAAAAGGAAGGCTTCCAAATATCAAGAGCTTGTGAAGCGGTGTAGGCAGAAGAGAAGGAGTACCTGGCTGTTCCCTGTCATCAGACGTTTCGACCCCTTCTGCACGACGTCCTCAAGTGGACGAGTCAGCAGTGATGATCAGTCATTGCTCGCTGATTGCTAGTCTCCAGTTCGGCTCATCCTATCTGTACCATAGCCGACACCATCAGCAATCAGCGACTGATCATCACTGTTGACCCGCCAACTTGAGGACGTCGTGCAGAAGGGGTCGAAACGTCTGATAACGGTTGGAACCTACCTTAAATCTAACGGACAGTTTGATGGGCTCATCGTCCACAATGCCCTACCGGAACAGCATAAAGATATGTTATTTCACATTTGGTACATCATTCGATTCTAATGTGTACATGGACGAGATAGATATCAATGACTAATGTAGAGACATATTTCTGCATCATTTGGTAGCCGGCCTCTTAAAGCATTCATTTTCTCAGCGATGGGCGTTGCTGCCTTATGATTTTACTGACCTTGCGTTAATCTGTCAAACCATTAGCATAATTTTAACGAAAAGCATTACGCTGCTTCCAAAAGGATGAACATTGATAAGATTGACTACAGGCAGAATCGAATGCCACTCGATTGCAGCACATGATTGGACTGTGTCAACAATAATTTTGGCTTTCTCAAGAAAGAACTTATGTGAATACCATAGTCTTGATAACAGTTTTGTATATTTCAATGGGGTTCATTATTTTAATTGAATACGGGTGAATACGCTGGATTTAAATTATCATATTTTTACTAAATTGAATATTGAAATGTAACTTTCTCTTGACGATTATGTATTAATTGTTCATTTGCTTCCACGTACCTGGTTGGGAAAATAATTGCCATTACAAATTACGTTATAATTGGAAACGCCTGCGTATTGTTACATGGCACCATAGTTAAAATATTGACTAAAGAAAAAACGCCCAGAGTGTAACTAAGCGCTTAATCAAAACTGTTTACCAACGCCTTGCAAAGTAAGCCAATAATTCGTGAGTAAGGAAACTTATAGTTGCTTAAGCAGAAAACGCTGTCTTTTGTGAACTGGAAAGCAAATATGTCGTTGAATTATGCTGTAACCTCGTTTAAGATAAGACGTACGGTTTGATGACGTAATTGAGATATTCCTACAATGTACTACCGTCAACTGGTTTCTCGTTCCTCTTCGTCTCCGCCTCGGAGACCTACAACAGACAACCTACATTTGAATATAGAAACTTATATTTGGTTCAGCTTGAACTGGGCTTGCAGGTTAAACTAAAAGGTTATAGAGTCAAAACAAACCCCCTTTTAAACCTCAATGATCAACACTGTGACCTAAAACATTGATTTTGTTTTCTATTCCTCCAAAAGGAAACTGGAGGGCGGAAGAGAGATTGGTGAACAATCGTACTGCGTGATAAAACGTGGCATCCATGCTCATGTTTTTCACCATTTCTAGTCCGGATGAGAAATTGTGTCGGTATACACGTTACGAAGTAATGCACCAATTGAATTATATATAAATTAATTTTAATAAATATTCATGACTTCGTTTGACATCCTATTTTGATAAATGTTACATCCTGTTAAGGAATTATGCACTGTTCCGGATGACAATATTTACATATTTGTCTTCAGATCTTAATTTTTATATAATTTTTTATCGCCACATAAAATTTACTTTTGGCGTCATTTCGATTGGACTATGAAACTTAAAAAAGTTGTTTTTGCCAATTAACTCACCAAAGTCAGAGATCTAGGAAAACGAGTAATCATATGAAAGTCATAAAAAGAAGCACAGGATAGTAATATAGAAAAGAGCCATATTTCATAAAATATGAAGGGAAATAAAGTAATATCTTTTTTAATGAAGAAACTCAGACAGGCAAATCAACGGCAAGTAACGTAACTGTCATTAACTGAAACAAGACTTCTTCAGATAAAATGTGTAGTTATTATCTCCGCGCTAAAAGATCCCGGTGATCCGTGCGGCGTCTCGAAATCGGCCTATAGTGGCAGATAATCTCCCGGCGTCATTACGATTCCCCGGCTTGCCGGCCAATTTTGGCCGAACAACTCATCGTCCAGAGGCTTTTTCGGAATTCGGAGCAAATGTGACTGAGGTTTTAACTGTGCAATTATTTTCTATGTCCACTTCCCTCCTAATTTCATCGAATTAAAGTTCAGATTAGATTGTATTCTGTCTTTGCTTCGGTATTCTTTTGTTTACGTTTATTACGGCTTTGGTTATGCTGCGGCGCTTTCTTGTTGATTGAAATATCTTGTAAAGCATGCTTTTTTGCTGTTAAATGAGGACTTTGTGACACTTTGTTTCTTAATAAAAAGGCAAAACCTTTGAAGATATAACAACCAGACGTACAGTACAAACATACTCCCACATGCAAATTATCATCATTATCAGCAGCAGCAGCAACAGAAGCATCATCATCATCATCATCATCGTCATCACCACCACCATCAGCAGCAGCAGCAGCAACAGAAGCATTAGCAACCGTATCATCTAGTCTCCAGACTCAAGAGACATTGTATACAAGAAAATTAAATTTGAAACCGTGCAAAATATGTCAGATTATGTTTCAGAACGCTTATATTGGCTATCGCCATCCCGGATCTATCAATCAATTGCTTCAATATGATATAGATGCGATCGTGTGATTTTATTATCATGCTTTTCGTGCTTTTCAGCAAATTCTAAACTCAAGTATTTGTTAAGGTTGCATATTTTATTGCTTTAGAAAATAGAGAAAAAAATAGATCAGCCTTTTTAACAGCTAGTATATGGATGTTCCTCACATTACATTGTCTTATTATTATGAATATATTCCCGTGTTTGATATTTTGCAATATGCCATATATTTCGCAATGACAAAAATTTCAATAAGTACCGCAGATCAAAATTTATATATCTTGTTGATTATTTTCACGGATTATATTTAACACAGTTACCTAATTTGAAATCAGATAGTACTTCTTTGACTTTTAAAATTGATATGATAATGTAATCATGCTTTGACAGTAATGTAAACTGTCACCGATGACTCCTACAAGGAGAAACCATCTGTATGGTGCCTGTAATTCATTGTTGGCATACTGTATATATTACCATGTAAATGCAATCACGTGTGTGTCTTACGTTCATCTGATCACATAATAAACTACCCGTGGATGTTAAGTGCTATCAAGAATAAATCTGCAGAATTTGTGGAATGTTGGTTAAGTTTCCTCAACTTTGCGCAGTTCGAACTTTTTCATTCAGTGTTTTATTATATCAATACTTTACATACTAATTTAATTAAACGAGTAATTCTAGAAGTACACGTATAAATATATGATCTACTGTCTGCGTTCATAAAATGAAGAGTACCGATTAGTAATTACATTTCCGCTGCGGTGTGTCAAATGATATAAATTACATTGCAACGTAAGCATGATATGACTGGGTGGAATACTGTGCTGGATGCCTTCTGTATTTTAGTTAGGTACATATGTAGCACTCTAAATTCAGCATCGGATCTGCCTTCTCGCAGGTAGGCAAATAAATCATCACACCGCCTCTAGCACACACACACACAACGACACACACACACACACACACACACACTCACACACACACATACATTGCAAGCATGGAAGCCTGTCCCAATCAAACGTAACCAAACTGTTGACATTGACAAATGCATGTAATCTACAACCTGATCTCATGAGTCGACTAATGTGTATTTTTGTATTTTTGTAAGTGGATTATTATGGATATATTTCTATTTTCTTTTTATCACCTGCCTGCCATGATATTCCATGACTAAATACTTTCATGTAATTATAAAATGAATGCATATAATATGACTAATCTTGACAGCGGGTGTTTGTATTTGGACATCAAAATAATAAGGAATTAACTTGGCGTTAAGTTAGACATGAGGATTATAATTCAAGCATCAATTCTGTTATATATTTAGAAACTAAATAATAATAATACATTGTATATCGACTTTTATAACTTGGTAGGGATTGTTTGCATTGTCATGCGATTACAAAATGGCGTAGCTTCATACTTACATGTATTCCATGAAGCGTGACATATTAATGTTCTAAAATTATAGTCTGAAGTCATCATGTTAATCGCTCGTTCATAATCATTGAAAGGATACGGACGAAAATAGCAGTTTACAAATCGTAGTCATCTGCGTTATTGATTCGGCTGCATTCACCTGTTTATCAGTTTCAAGCGTCAAAATGACAGAGACACCGTAATTTTCTGCTTATATCTAACGTTATTTTATCTTTCTTACTTCTTTACTTCTGAAAATGCCTTTGCCGGAAAATTGGTGAAGGAATTGTCGGTGCTGTTTTACATCCGTGTATAAAAATGTGTGCTATATGTACATGTATATATACATATACTTTTTCTAGTTTGAGCACGAGTACCATGTGAATGTAAATTTAAAAAAAAAAATCCTAAGAGTATAAGTACATGTATTCTTGGGTAGTATTTATAATGAGAGACTTAGCTCTGACACCACAATCCATTCAACGTATAACCATTGGGCAATACGCGCCGTCATGTTGCTTTTAAAAATACTACATTTTAGCTTCCATGGACTGTCCCCGACCCAGTTAATGAGCAGACAATTACGGTTAGTGACGTATTATTCCAATAATATAGGAGTATTTGTTCAAGGTGGCAGGAACACTTTTGCCATTTGTAATGCTCATGTAGCAGATATTGTCGACACAAAAATACAAATAATATAAAAAAAAAAAGCATATAAAGAAAATCTTTATTTATTCTCAAGAAAACAAAAATAGAATGTTAGGTATTAAGTCACTCATTTGATCTCTGACAGATCATAGCTGTAAATACGACGTAAAACACAAACAAACCAAACCAAATCACTGACAGGTGTGTTTTACCTTGACATTTAGTAAATTCAAATCCCTTCATCATGTTTGAATCATTTTGGAAGGCCATCTAAATATTTCAGCAGGTCGTGTAAAAATTTGCTTTCCTCTTCGTCTAATCTTGTATTTCGGCTCTGCCTTTGAGGGTTAAACGTGCCATATTTTTGACTAAAATCTGGAATCGAATTTTCCAAGGTGAGGTCTGTATTCTCTCTTAACCTGAACATTGCCATGCAAAGCCTTATTTGTAGGTCTGCTTGATGAAGCTCCTGAATGCTGTCAGTGTTCAAGTCATTGAATTCTGCATAATCGTCCCTTTCCTCTTGTGAATGTCTGTCGGATGCACCTTGTTCAGATATGCAACTTAATCGTTCATTCTGCTCACCACTTTCAATCGCAATTGGTCTATTCCCATAGTTATTTTGATTTACATGGCGTAATTCTGTGTCGGAATCGCCGTAACATAACGTTGAAGGATTGGTACAGAACTCTGCTTCTGTTCCTAACATGTCTGCGCAATTTGTATGTTTAAGAACACCATAATCAAGTTCCTCGAGTCCACTGGTACAAACGGTATTTGAATGTTTGACATTCAAGGGATGGCACATCTTCTTTGATAAATCCCTGATGCGTTGTTTACCATTGTTTGTGGTGTCGTTACCAACATCCATTAACTCATCTCGTTTATTTTGTTCACCTTTTACCACCACGACATTGTTACAGTACTTTTGTCCAATAACAGATCGATCAATCCTATAATCCGGAGCTGTTAATCGTGATGACATTGGAAGATCCAGTATTGCCCTGGCCATTGATAAGTTCTTCTTCACCTCACCATGATCAGGGCCGTGCAGACTATGTTCAGTCTCCTTCACTACGATGTGTTCCAGCGTGATGATTCGACCACCACACAGTCTGTTGGTACATTTCCAGTACATTTTCTCCTTGTATTCTCTGTCCTTACAATAATCATAGCCTCGGAAAGTCGTCTTTCGAGTTCCTCGCCTATTTAGGTAGAAAGTAATGTCGTCGTTCATTGTCCAGTGCTGGTTGTTCAACGAGTTATTAGAGCCATAACCTGAAAAATTGAAAAACGTTAATGACAAAAAATAAATATTCGTAAGCAATTACATTTAAAGAAAGAAACTCTCTAAGAACCGCTGGGATATACTTCATTCGTGTCTGTGATTTTGACTTGAAGACCATGAAATAGAAGCCACAAAGTCTTGTGAATTTACGCATGGTCTAGTTAGAACTTTACTTTTATGCTGTGATGATTTAAATATAATGATTGATTTTAATTTTTTTAATTTGTATATACTGAATCTAAACCATCAATTAATATTTCTATTTTTGCCAACGGTGTCCGTGACTGCGAATTGATAAAACGTGATTGTTTCAACAACTAGTCTGTATTAGATGAAAAGTCGCATCAAAACACTTTACTCATTGAATATTTCAGTACGTGAGAGATTGATTAAGAGATTATTGCAGTAATGATAACTCTGCCAAATTTTAGTGTTCATAAGTGGTTTCCCGATAAAACAGTCCAGTCTTGATAATGTTCCATTTAGTTTTTGAAAACCAGCGAAACTTAAGGATTCTTGATGAATAATAGTAATTTTGCAAGAATGCGTAGCAAGAGTGAAAAATATTAAAATTAACTCAAAAGTGAAATAAGTTTGATGATCAATATTACATGTAGAATGTGTTCTTAGATACGTTTGAATACATTGTATTTATTGGAAGCACGGTAGTCTCGTCATAGGATGCTGTTGTGTAAAGTACGCCTAGTGCGATTAGAGTTGCCTCCCTTCTATGTAATGATTGCCTCCCTCCTTTAATGATGTTGCACATGCGCACTTATAATAAATGAAGCTTGAACCGGCAGCCATGTTCTTGTTGTCACTTAGCCTAACATGGTGTCAGACTAAATCGGGGTAGTGGACAAGTTACCGCCGCCACCGCCCCTGAATCTCTCCTGCAATTTAGCGGAAAACTGGCGTAGATTCAAGCAGCAATATGAAATCTACGAGGCAGCGTCGGGGGTGGACCAGAAAGAGGGAAAAGTCAGGGCGATGACCCTACTCCACGTGGTCGGAGCTGAGTGCCTGGAAATTTACAACACGTTTACCTGGGCGAATGATGAAGATAAGTACAAAATCGTTGAAATCTATCAACAGTTTGCAAATTACTGCAATCCTAGGAAAAATATAACGTATGAAAGGCAAATGTTTTTCACCCGTAATCAGCGAGAGGGAGAGAAATTTGAGAAATTTGTAACTGATTTGAGAAACAAGGCTTCGACATGTGAGTTTGATACACTAAAAGAAGGCCTTATTCGTGACAGAATAGTTTGTGGGGTTAGAAGCGATGCTGTTCGTTCTAGGCTGTTACGAGAGAAAGACTTGACATTACAGAAATGTATTGACATTTGTCGAGCAGCGGAAGCAAGTGAGGTTCAGCTTAAAGAGTTGAATGATGAAAAGGTCGTCCATGCAGTTAAGCCTAATAAGCGTGATAAGCATAAGTCTCAGCTGGCTACTCAGAGTAGACCGCAGAAGTTCAGCAACACACCGAGGAAGCCACCGCCTTTTAAACAATCTAACGCTCGTAATAACTGTAGATTTTGTGGTAAATCACATCCTAGAGGTCCAAAATACTGTCGGGCTTACGGAAAACAGTGTGACAAGTGTAAAAAGATGAATCATTTTGCACATATGTGTGAACAGGATCTACACAGAAATCAAGGCACAGGCAAGGTACACACGTGTACAGTAGACTATTCTGATAGTGACTCTGACAACGTCGCGTCGGATTCGTTTTTCATCGGTACGGTACATGATCGCAGTACAAAGGCTACAGATACTACGGATGAGTGGTTCGTCAACACCAAGATCAACAGAACGCGTGTACTGTTCAAAATCGACAGCGGTGCACAGTGTAATGTGCTGCCTAAACACCTTTGTGAAAAGGCCGGGGTTACTCAATTTCGTAAATCGAGGGCTAACCTGGTATCGTACACAGGACACCGTATCAAGACCATAGGTAAAGCTGACATTGTCTTAGATTACCATGGAAAGTACTACATGATTGAGGTACAAGTTGTTGATGATAATGCCGTCCCAGTTCTCGGACTTAACAGTTGTGTTCAAATGGGGTTAATTAAGCGTGTATGTACAGCTGACCGGAAACTTACACTTGATGAGATCAAGGCCAAGCATAGAAAAATATTCAAGGGTATTGGATGCATACCTGGCGAGCACAAGATTGAGATCGATGACAGCGTGCCCCCGTCGTGCAACCTCCGAGAAAGATTCCTCATTCGCTCCGTGACAAAGTTAAGGCTCAACTTAAGAAAATGGAGGAAGCTAAAATTATCACCAAGGTTCAGCAACCTACGAAATGGGTCAATCCTATTGTAATAGTACGGAAACCAAACGGGAACGTCAGGATATGTCTAGATCCACGTAACTTAAATAAAGCCATTAAGCGGGAGCACTATCCCTTGAAAACAGCTGAAGATGTTGCTGCAAATCTCAAGTCTGCGAAAATATTTACAAAACTTGATGCTTCATCCGGATTTCACCAGATTAAGCTTGCTGAAGAAAGCACATGGCTTACAACTTTTAATACGCCATTCGGAAGATACAAGTATGAAAGACTTCCTTTCGGTATCACATCGGCTCCGGAAGTGTTCCAGAGAACTCTTACCCAAATATTTGAGAATGTGGAAGGTTGTGAGGTCATCATGGATGATATTCTGGTGTGGGGCTCAGACATGGATGAGCACAATAGAAGAGTAGAAATTGTACTCAACAAATGTGAAGAGGTTGATCTACGTTTGAATTCTGACAAGTGCAAGTTTGGAAAAACTGAGGTAGAATATGTTGGTCATATTTTTGAAGACCAGGGTCTCAAACCCAGTGACGAGAAGATACAGAGCATCTTAGAAATGCCTATTCCCGATGACAAGAAAGCATTACAAAGGTTCTTAGGCATGGTTAACTACCTGAGTAAATTCATACCAAACCTTTCTACCATTAATCAACCTTTGCGTGAACGTTTGGAAAGCAAAGTGTCGTGGCATTGGATAGAACGACATCAAACAGCATTTGACACACTCAAGCAAGCGCTAACACAGGCACCTGTACTCAAGTACTTTGACGTCAACGCAGAAATCACCATATCGGTCGACGCTTCTTCATATGGATTAGGAGCTTGCCTAATGCAGAACTCTCAACCAGTGGCCTATTCCTCAAGGTCCCTAAGCAGTGCTGAACGTAACTACGCACAAATAGAGAAGGAAATGCTGGCCATTGTGTTTGGTTTAGCTAAATTTCACCAGTACGTTTACGGTAAAGAAGTTACTGTGGAATCGGACCACAAATCGCTTGAGAGTTTGTTCAAAAAACCCTTATCTCAGGCTTCCCAGCGCATTCAACGTATGATGCTAAAGGTTCAACAATATGATCTCAAGGTCAAATATTGTCCCGGTGAAACGCTACACATTGCAGATACCTTAAGCAGAGCACCTGTTCATTGTACAGCCAGCAGCGATATCTGTGAAGAGTTTGAAGTTCATGTCATGCTAAACATCAGTCAACATAAAACGTTGGAGTTTATAGCTGAAACTAACCGCGACCCTGTGCTGTCAAAGGTCAAGGACATGGTCTTAAACGGCTGGCCTAATGACAGATCAAAATGTGACAAAGATGTTTTAGATTATTGGAACATTCGTGGTGAGCTGTGCATTTGTGATGGCTTACTACTTAAGGGTGATCGTATCGTTACACCGTCGAGCATGCGCGATGAAATGATGAGTAAATTGCATCATAGTCACCTAGGCATTGAGAAGTGTATGTCGCGTGAACAGGAATCTGTATTTTGGCCTGGACTCAGAGCTCAACTTCAAGAGAAAATTGCTAAGTGTGGTACGTGTAATCGTCATCAGAATAAACAGTCAAGGGAACCGCTGAAACCACACCCAGTGCCTGACAGGCCATGGCAAGTGCTAGCGTCAGATTTGTTTCATTTCAATGGTGAAAAGTACATCATGCTAGTCGACTACTATTCGAAATTCTTCGAAATCAACAAGCTTACAGATGGAAAGAGCAGTACCGTAATTCACTGTCTAAAACAGCAGTTTTCACGTCATGGTATACCAGAAACACTCAAGACTGACAACGGTCCAGAGTATGCTTGTAAGGAGTTCAGTAAGTTCACAGCGTCATATGGAATCGAACACATAACCTCCTCTCCACGGTACGCCCAAAGTAATGGTTTAGCAGAGCGCACTATACAAACTGTAAAAAAACTGCTGAGAAAAGCATATGAGGATGGGAGAGATCCCTACCTAGCTATTCCAGAGCTACGCAACACCAAGGTTTCAGGGCTTGATATGTCTCCTGTTGAGTTATTGATGGGAAGGAAAACCAGAACAGTTTTGCCAACCAGAACGTTGCTACTCAAGCCACATTATGACACAGCAAAAGTCAAATATCAGCTACAGGAGAAACAGATGCAAAATAAGAAGTGCTATGACAGATCGTCAAGGTCACTACCTGATTTGAAACCTGGAGATGTTGTGAGAATGCGAGATGATAATTCTAATACTTGGGAACCAGCTCAAGTTGTCAAGGAATCTGGAGAACCGAGATCCTACATTGTGCGTAACAACAATAACAAGTTCTACCGAAGGAATCGTCGCCATCTCTTAAAAACACAGGAAAATCATATAGAATCATGCGAAATCGAACTTCCATCCACTTTGCCAGATACCTCGTCAACTACGCCATCTCCAGGTGATATCGATCAGAGTTTGAGTTCGAACCCAGAGCTAACAGTACTGTCAGTTCACCACCAACCATTGAACAACCGCGCATCAGTCGAGTCAGTGGTCGAGTGATTAACAGACCTAAGAGATTTGATAGTTAGACAGGTAGATAGTGTCCGAAAGAGGCAGAATAATCCTCTTATCTACCTCTGAGCGGGTAGGATACCTAAGCTCAGTTAGTTTTGGTTAAATCTTATTGTAAATATGTTATAATTAATTTCTTGATGAACTGTCGACATTAGTAATCAAGTTATAAGTTCATTCAGTTCCATATTGATCATTTATTGAATTGAATACTCAAGACAAGTCAAATTGATTTAAAATGTTAATTTTATTCAATCAAACAATTTCAAGTGACAATGGATTTCCAGTGAAGAGACATTCTTAACATTTCATACCTATATGAGAACTGTGCTAAAATAGTTTGAATTAAGTTCAATTTTACATTTCATTGCAATTAATTGATATCTGGTAAAAACATCTAATTTGCAATTGCATTTGAAATAATTATATTTCTTATTGTTTTATCATCATTGAATGATATACATGTATTTCATTTCATATATATAATTCAAAGCTAAAAGGGGAGATGTTGTGTAAAGTACGCCTAGTGCGATTAGAGGTGCCTCCCTTCTATGTAATGATTGCCTCCCTTCTTTAATGATGTTGCACATGCGCACTTATAATAAATGAAGCTTGACCGGCAGCCATGTTCTTGTTGTCACTTAGCCTAACAGATGCCGGGCTCGTGAGCGAAGGGTTGCGGGTTCGAGTCACGTCACGGCACTGTGTTCCCTCTTTAAACGAGATACTTTACTCTGCTTGTTCCAGTCTACTCTGCTGTAATTGACTAAGTGGTTGAGCAGTGCTAGAATTGTTGAATGCTAGCTGTGAGGGCCGAAATGGCAGCACCGGCTGTATACTTCCCAGGGAGTTGAGAAATATATTGGCTGGTGGCAAATGCCCTATATCTACAGATAATACTTTGTGAACCGCTTTGAGACGACCTACAAACTAGGTTGTGACAAAGCGGTATATAAGAACCTCGAGTTATTGTTGTTATTATCATTATATTTATATATATTCGTAGAAATATTGTACGATGTTCGCACGAAAAAAACCTGCGCGTTATATGTTCTGCATAAGTGACCGCAGTAAAAACGAACAAATTCACGATAGCTATCGTGGTTGATGTAAATTTGAGAATGACTTGTGGATGAAAACAAGATCGTTCACCTTTATGCTTCATGATTTTAAAGTTTGCTGCCATATTTAATCTATATCTATAATTTTAAACTATACATTTTTAAAATTCATAACTGATAGTTTGAAAGTTTTTTATAATTCTGTTAACGACTTAAATAAGCATTGTCTTTAAATTTACATGGACCAATTTTCGTCATCCGGGGCCTTTCACTTTATATAAAAAGGTATGTTAGAATGAGATCTTCATCATCCTGTTTATATCATTTTCTTCAAGTAAAAAAAATAAAATAAAATATAATAAATTTGCTTCAAGCAATATCCGTTTGTGTTATACGAAATCAGATATTTCTCGAATTCCGTAACTGATAATTTTGCAACAAGTAGATTTTAGTCACCAAATATATGATCACAAACGTTCACATCAATATAGAATAAATGTGAGTGGTCCATGGGGGATTCGGCTAAAACGTGTTAGTGCTTAAGTTCTATGGATAATTCATGGATAAAACGGAAGGGGTTCATTCCGACATGTCGCCATCCGGCCTTTAAATAACATTTCAATCTGTTATATCATCATACAGCAAATTATTATGAAATGAAATTTGGTACAGTAATATATATATATATTTTAAACACAATACAAATAATATGCTATAGTTATAGATGTATGATTGATATGTCATTAAGTCTACACCATATGCATGGCAAACAAAGATTTAAGGAATAAGCGGAGGCGATAGCAAAGAAAAATATATATTTTCACCTATGAATGTATATGTTAAAGCGAAGATATATAAAATGTTAAGTGATACAAAGAGATATTAATCTGTATAAATTATTTAAAAAGTTAAAAAAAATCCTTTTTTAGTAAATACCACACAGTAAACAACGTATAATACAACCATGATCATAATTATTGTCAAAAGATCTTTTTGTCCTTTTTTATATATTCGATGAAAATCAAAAGGAAAAACGACGAAAACAAAAAGAAAAGAAAAGAAAAAGAAAACACACTAATTGTTATATATTTCCTTTTTCGTCAACAGCAGTCCGGGCTAGAGAGCACAGTATCAGCAATCGACGAAAATCACTTAAGAACCACTTTCAATTGCCATTTAAACAAAAAACATAACCCAGACATGAAACAATATTTCCCCATCGGGTCACATTATTCTTACTTCGGGTATACCCACAGAGCACGAGAAAACGCTACCGAAAAGAAAGACAATTTGTAAGAGTGTTGTCAAACGAAAACAAAAATTAATTTGCTGTTTATTATGTGTTAAACAGATGAGGATACAATAAAAAACGGTTTCAGTTACGGGGACCATATACATATGTTGCCTCCTGTGATAATTGAGTGTGATACAGCATTCAAAAACATTTCATAAAACTTTGTGGATCAAGAAGTTTATGGCGGATAAATTCCGCGCTATTCATGGTAATCTTTTTTGTTTTAGATGTTCAAAAATATCTAAACGAAATAATATTAATCAAAGCTTAAACCTGCTGTGTGCTGTAACAACAATAACTTTATTGAATTACTTGCATCATATTTATTCTTCTGAACTTAAAATATAAATGACGCCTACTTTATTCTAAACTTCTACGCACAGTATGACAATTATGGTCACCCCACAGAGAGACGTAACAACGAAGGTGGCCACTTTCATTTTCGATCGTTAGCTTTCTATTCCTTAACATTTCCGTTTTCTTAAACACTACTCTGGATTTTTAAGTGCCAATGATTGCAGTAAGTTTTAAAATAAAATAAAAAGGGATCAAATTTTTTCTGTTAGAAACATGTAGTAAATTAAATTAACTAAATCAACATGATATTTTAATTTGGTTGTCGAAGCAAAAAAATCGTGTGGCGTATGACCAAAAATGACAAAATGAAAACAAAGAAAACAGAAAATCGATAGTATTACGAAAACATAGTAGATCTGTTTAAGTTAGATCTACTATGTCCTAAAATCTAAAAAGGCAAATGAAATCTTTCCAACTGCATTAGTTACCGCGTATGATTAATTGCTTAGATTATTATTAATAATAATAATTACCTAACGTCGTGTACAATTGTCAGTAACAAACAAGCTCTGTAGAACTTTTATTATGACGCAGCTTAGGGAACAAATTTATTTTTTTGAACAATAGATGTATTTATGTACATTTTGTAAGTTGGTAATTACCATAAATATTATATAATTATATCAATGTCTGTATCTACATGGATATGTACAGGCTTAAAGCTTTCAATGTTTTAATCATAAGTAGCGAAAGGATTTACGTATGCAGCCCATCAGTTGGATCATGAGTGGCCATCGCGTCATTGCTATTATTAAACGATCACGTAAACTAAGGGTGAAGTCCATACACTGCCTAAACCCTTAGGGGCTAGAGGATGCGTGATCTACATGTGACGTTTGGGTGAGAAATCCGCTGGACCAATCAGCGTTACACATTACTCCCTTCTGTACCAATCAGCGCGGTGCACACTACTGGGGTCGGGACACTGACGCGGCCCCTTCATCACTTTTGGTAATTTTGTGAAATGAAGTCATTTCTTCTACCCAGACATCTCAACTATATTAATCACACCATCCCTCCCTTCTAGTTTCCTAATGGTTTTACATCTATATTGTTGTTTACATTCCCTTATATGATATGTCAATTTCTGTATCCCATCTTTGTTGCTACATGACTAATAGAAGTCATTGTACTTCATATTGGTTTATTATTCATCTCGTCTTCAAAAATTGAGAACTTAAAATGTCACATGTTTTCATTAATAAAATGACTTTTAACAACATTTTAATCTACAAAAAATTAAATAGTGCAACAAAACAAGCTTCAGTCTCTGAAGATTACTTATATAAGCTGACATAAATGACGTTTTCGTGGGGGAAAACCGCCGACCAATCAGAAAGATAACAACTAACCCTATCAGACATCACTCTCTAATTTCCGCCACCGCCGGGGACCGAACCAAAATTCTTGAGAGAGCGAGTGGTCTGAAGCTCACGCTTGATTGCACATATTAGGTTGATAACATGTGCAGGTATATATTCTTAAAAGATTACCTTGGCTGTAAAATGTATTTGATCAAGTTAGACATATTTATAAGTGACTATAATTTTGTTTTAAAGTTTACAGGTATTTCATTCCATAACGATTTATATGAAATCAAACATGTGTGATATATTTACAGCTTAATAAAAAAATATGAACTTAAACGCGCTATAATATTGCAAACAAACTATAGAACTTCTTATAACAAAATATGATACAGAAACTGGCAAATCATAATAAAGAAATAAAAATGTAATGTTTAGATAAGGTTCAAAATTCACTGAAGTAATATAGATTAAATTGACCACAGAAAGGGAGAAAAGAAGTATAGAAGAAAAGAATTGAATAAATAACAGTGAATACAGACCACCAAATACATTACATTGTACAGATGTACTACTAAGGCACCGCTCTTTGATAGTCACGTGACCGGAATCAGTATATTTTCCCCTTTTCTATATTGTGCAATTGCAGTGCTTTGAACTTTTGAAATGGCCATTTATTCGTCCTAGGATCAGTGGACCTCGTGTGAAAAGAGATCGAAGTTTAAGTCGACAATCAAAGATAAAACTTTATACTCACCAGGTAATGCACATGTCTTTGTGTTTGTGTGTCCATTTAGAATTCTAGAAATAAAATGTACCAGGTGAGCAACAAACACCCAATACATTTGGTGGGGTCTATTATGATTGGCTTAATTCGACTATATTTATTTATGACGTGACATGCTAATTTTAGCGTGTCATAATACATCATCATTGATGTTTTGATATGTTCACCTGTAGTTGATATTAGTTATTTTTTCAATCAGTGTGATTGTCAAACTTAACTTAATGCATGCATTAAATCATGCCTTATTAAGATACACACCGAGTTGTAACATACCCGTTTGTATCGTAAACGTTAATCTCTAAGGGGAGTATCTTTCCTTTATTCGTCTAGGATGTTATGAATGATATGATCTTTTAGGAAACGAAAGCTTAAGGCCGATCACACAACATAAATGCACTTGGCATATTTTTAAACTATTTGATGATTGTGTATGTGATGCCTCACATACATCACCCCTTTTTTCAATAGTATCAAAAAGTAACGACCGGTGATAGGTAAGTCATTTGTCATTGTGATTTTGTGGCTAATCAATTTATCCTTGAGTTATCTGCAAATCTTTATCAGCTGATATCTCATGCATTGCCTTTATATCAATGTAATTGAAAGCAATAAAACAGATATATTGGGCAACGTAATCGTCTCTTTATAATTTATACAGGATAATTACACATGATATGTAGAAATTAGCATTTAATTCCTAACAGCAAAAAGTATCATATAAAAGTAATAAGCGAGTTTACAATATCAGATTGGTTCCTTTCGTAAAGGGAAGCTGTGTGGTAGATTTATATTAGAAGCCTCGTAATACAGGCGCACATTATAACCAAAGTTGATGTTTTTATTAACCGAATTATCGTTTTGTGTAAATTTGTTTTTGTGGGAACAATATCGAATACATGTTTGGAACAGCTTTATGTGTTTTTAAGCGACTGACATACCTCAAATACTAATTATTATACATAACATTTGGAATAAAGCTTTATTCATCGAAATTAGTCTTCATATATGAATACCACATTAATGATTAGAAATGAGGAAATATCATGTTATGTTGTAGTTTTTTTTGTTTATGCATACTTTAAATTTCATTTTCCAACACTCGTTCCATGTTATTCATTCTTACTATTTTAAACATTAGGGAATAACTCTACTGCATTGTGAGATTTGTCGCGGTATATCCTGATTATGCTGTCGCACATATAGTTTTACTGGTGACGAGGAACGGAGTCAATAAAACGGATATTTGTGACAGTATAATCACGATATACCGCCGTAAATCTCAAAATGCAGTAAGATTACCACAGGCCTTATATAAACTTAAACAACTAAAAGAGATGACGATATTTTTGAGCGTTTCCTTCGACATCTATAAATTGGTGATGTCAGGAATTCATAAAATTGAAATGGACTTGCATTGACCCGTTCGGGTCATGCTATTTGTTGTGACGCCATTAATGATCAATTTCATCATATGTCGAGGACATTGACGCCTTGTTTCATCTTAAATGAATTAGAATGTTTTTAATTTACAGTGTTTCGTCATTGAAAATGTAGCCTATCGCATGAATTACAATATGCAATCTTCATTATATAATGATAACGCTGTTTATATACATATATAGATTATTATATATAAAAATCACTCTCGTTGAAGCTGCTTTTATGAATTGTGAAAGTTGCCTGTTCTAATATTAAATGTACTCAAAGAATGTATGCTCTTGTTTGTTTGTTTTATTGTTTGTTTGTTTGGGTTTTGACATCCTGGTACATGTAAAAACCAAGGTCATATGAAGACAGGTGCCAAGAGACACAACCGAAAGGAGAGAGAAGGTGAGAGGGAAAAAACAAGGATCCCTATTTGTAGCATCCATGAAATTCGAGGGATAACGTTTACTTAAAATACGGTCTCTGTTTCCCTGGAAAATCCGCCGTCAGATGGTAAAATGTACTTACACAATGCATTCTTCCTATGTAAAACACATGTGGACTTTATGCAATACAAGATATTTCAACAATAACACATTAACATCACTCAGAGGCCCTTTATTTAACGGGAACTTTAAGGCGGAATCGTATGATACACATGCAAAAGACTGGTTGAGTTCGCCGAGTCCTTTTAAAATGATCAAAACGATATTGCTTGATTTAACAATCATTAAATAATCCTTATAAATTAAATTATCATCTCAAAGCTTAAATAACCGGACCATAGAGCATGACAAGTTTCCATGAAGCCGACAACAATGACTGTGGGCGGAGGTTTTCAATTTTTCTTAAAAAACAAGGCACAGTTGCGTAACGTCTTCAACAGTAGATGAGGGCTGTGTTATCCGTGGCTTGTTATGCTAATTTCAGGCTGTTATACTCAATGAACCGATCACATATTACTACGTTTTGGAAATATAATATTAGTCCTCTTATCAGACTATTAATTAGAATAGTTATGAACTATTCACAGGAAAGAAAACCTAAAAAGGAATAGTTTCTATTGTGGTCAACTTGAATTATCACCTCCTAACCTATAAATGGTCCAAGTTTAACAGAAAAACATAATCATAAAGCGTTGTCATCTTCTCGTCACCTCCTAACCTAACCAATAAATCTTCAAAGTTTAACAGAAACGGACCATAAAGCGTTGTCGTCTTCTCATCACCTCCTAACCTAACCAATAAATCTTCAAAGTTTAACAGAAACGGACCATAAAGCGTTGTCATCTTCTCGTCACCTCCTAACCGAATCTATACATCGTCAAAGTTTAACAGAAACGGACCATAAAGCGTTGTCGTCTTCTCATCACCTCCTAACCTAACCAATAAATCGTCAAAGTTTAACAGAAACAGATCATAAAGCGTTGTCATCTCTCATCAACTCCTAACCTAACCAATAAATCGTCAAAGTTTAACAGAAACGGACCATAAAGCGTTGTCATCTTCTCGTCACCTCCTAACCGAATCTATACATCGTCAAAGTTTAACAGAAACGGACCATAAAGCGTTGTCGTCTTCTCATCACCTCCTAACCTAACCAATAAATCGTCAAAGTTTAACAGAAACAGATCATAAAGCGTTGTCATCTCTCATCAACTCCTAACCTAACCAATAAATCTTCAAAGTTTAACAGCAACGGACCATAAAGCGTTGTCGTCTTCTCGTCACCTCCTAACCTAACCAATAAATCTTCAAAGTTTAACAGAAACGGACCATAAAGCGTTGTCATCTTCTCGTCACCTCTTAACCGAATCTATACATCGTCAAAGTTTAACAGAAACGGACCATAAAGCGTTGTCATCTTCTCAATTTGCACGTGCTAAACTGGAGTTATCACCACATAAACTGACCCCAATAGAAATCCTTTCCTTAAGTAGAATCCGATCATTTATACATTCATATTTATTAACTGTATATTTTTAACGTTTAAACAATTAATGTTGTTTCCGTAACCTCACTAATGAGCGTTCATGTTTCATTTATTGGTTTTATGACATTTCATTTCCATAATACAGTGTACCAGTAAACGAATACACTGCAGTGAAATAGCGTTGCATCCGAACATTGTTATCATAATAATAAGGTATATAATAATACTATTTAAATGTTTAATTTACATTAAATTATACAACACCTGCTGTTTCATATTTTCATTTTGTATATACAATATACGAGTTTTAGAAAATGATATCGAGTCAGGATCACTTAATATTAATCCTTACATTCTTAATAATGGTTGACGTCATGCTCGTTGCTCTGAATAATTCTATTCATTTCATCTTGCTTTTCAGCGTAAATGCTGACGGGAGATTCTAATTTTGATTCGCCCTAAAATAACTAATCACCTATGACGCTGAAATATTTAGACATTTCCCGAATTAAAATTGGTTAAATTTGCAAATTGCAGATATTATTACATCAGACTAGTTACATTCGTTTAAACGATTCATAATTTAGATATTTACATTTTTTCTTAAATGGGACATAAGATACCTACTTTAGAGTTTGAGGTTCGTTAAATCCATAAACAATTTCGTTGTCATATGACTGCATCTACCAATAAGGTCTGGAAGTAGTCCCATTTAATATTTCCCGATTGAAATAAACATTGATATGTTACATTTTGTTTATTGTTTAAGGTTGTAATTAATAAAATAAATATTTATATTACCGGGACGACTTCAAACAGTAAATGATGACCTTGCATGTTTTGACATCTTCCATTAGACTTGCACAATTTAGAAAATATGTCAATATTATCAAAGTTGCACAGAATGTTAATATAAAGATTATTAATGTTTTTGTTTCATTGCGATAGTGCGGATATGATGGCGATTCGGAGTGCAACCGCGTCTTAAAATCTTTCCGAAGGTTCCATCTCACTATTACATCTAGTCACATTATACTTACAACTGCTAAACTATTCATTACGCTCACGTTAAAGGTCGAACATTGGGAGACTTTTGCATGGCCCGGCTAGAGAATATAATTCGATCACTGCCTTCCTCACAAATGCAAACGTTCTGCAACCTGAAAATAGGTTAATGGAAAAAGGAGTCTGACCCAGTGTAATGATAGATATATGAAAATCATGTACAGAAAGGAGATGGAAAAGCAATAATTTATTCAAATTATAACATTGATGATGACTTCACAACCCGAACAATAACGTAACAGACACACCTATATTATTTAGTTATAGCAAACAGTATCGCAGACATGTACAACACTGAACGAGCCAACTGTTTCGTCCTGTTGGTGCTCATCGATCATACTAGGGGCCAAACAGGAGGCAATCGTAATTCGCCTACACAACTGTTGAAACAAAATGGGAGAGTAGGGTTGGGAATGTGGGCGTACATGTAAGACCCTTAAATAAAAAAATAAATAAAAAATAAAATAAGCAGTACAGGCTTATTTCAAGTCAGTAATGAAACAATCATGTCTTTAATGAACCAGGTACAATTATTTTATTTTATTGCTGTAAATGATGGCGTTTGAACGACAGTGTTTAATTAAACAATCGTCCACCGGCATTGCTATAATTTTGATTATACAGTACGTTTTTTTTCCGAGCGCCACATCTGTGCCTTTTCTTGTAACATTTTACTTTAACGGACAGTATGCTGATACAATAAAAAAGGCATTTCAGTTATCATGCAATGCTGTATGTCATTTTGATAAAACGCAAATTTCCCCGTGCATTTTGTTGTATGTAGCACATAGCAAGTTGTAGGTACATTGTATATATTATTTTAGGAAAGCTAATTAGAAGAGACTGTTTAGGTATTTTTGAATTTCCAACGTAATGATATGGCTGAATAATGTGGGGAGTTTGTTATCATGCTCTGATTCAGACTTTATAGTGGTGACGGTTTCTTACGAAATTGTCACAACTCTTCATGTTTACGAAACGTTCGAATACAGATAAAGACAGAACACCTTTCATACAGGTTATGCACTTCTAAACTCGTCTGGCCTACACAACTTACAAGATAAGCTTGCTAGGGTCACACGAACGAGCCAGGTGAATTCATTCTGCTTGGTGGATGATGGCAGTAATGGACAAATTTATCTTGATCACCGTTCTAATCTCACTCAGTCATGGTAAAGTGTATTATATATTTCCTGGGCATATTAGTTTAGTTTCATATAAAATATTGAGGTTAAAGAGCTGACTATTTGTTTTTTTCATTTTAGATTTACCGCTTTATTGAATACTTTTTATAAACAGTTAAGAACGCACGTGAACAGGATGCTGTGTTTTTTGCAGATTATTTACAAACGTGTATATAGTTAATAATCGAAGCATATTCAGCTTTCTCATTGTTCAACTAACTTACCTTGCAATATGATAGTGTTATGTAACGTCAGCATAAATGAATGTCCATGCTTACCCATTGGGTCATTCTTAATCAAATGTTTTTTTTTAAATATACGGGTAAATGTGAATTTTTCATTTAACGTCAGTACACCTAGCTATACAAGTTAACAAGTTACCAAGCTCGTAATTTAGTTAAGCATACTTTATATTAATAACTATAGTTATTGCTGTTCTGGATATGGGAAGAGATCGGAGTGAATACTTGAGATATGTTTCGTTTTCCTCTCTTTTCTGTCTGATTTCTTTGATATCTACTTTCTTTTTACTGCGGTGTTTCCCATGACACATCCCTAATTTAACACATGCTAAATCCAAAGGAAACAAACAAACATTTGGATGAATAACATTGTGAATTACGTTGATCTTTCACACAGTTTGTGAGTCAGCATTTACCTTTGCCTCTACCTACGAGGATCATATGGTCCTCCAAAAAGGGCCACGTGGGGCAGTAGTTTGGGGAAAGTCAACTAAACTAGGTGACACAGTTCACGTGTCATTAAATGGCCACGAAGTTGCTCATGCTAATGTTACACACGATGAGTATGGTGGGCTGATGTGGATTGTAAAGGTCGTCATGAATACAAACAACTACGGTCCCTACAACCTCACAGCACTGTCGAGCTTAGGGGAGCTAACTCTCCATGACGTTATGTTTGGTGACGTATGGGTGTGTTCCGGCCAAAGTAACATGGTGTTTCCCTTACTTTGGGTAAATACATGTATTCCTATTGCATAACTTACATACTATATAGTAAAATATTAAATATTAAAATACAGTGAATTAAATATTGAAAGAAATAAAAAGCAACTGCATATTTATATGTATATATATTCGATATTTATGGGCAAAGAAGTAGTTCCAACATATATTTATATATACCTATGTAAACGTCCAGAGAAACCACAAATAAAGAGAAAATAAATAGACTTGATTAGGAAAATAAATATGAAATATACATTTATGTAAAAATCAAAATAATCAAGACATATTTTTACACTTAGAAAAAAACCTTACTCAGAGTATACATTCAATAACTGAAACTTACAACTCTTTAACGAAATCGAGGACATAATTTCGTTTTAAAATCGACATATCCCTTTTCCAAGTGCGTGAATTGTTCATTAATATAAACAAAACACGAACGTCTTATCAATTATATTTTTTTTAATAATAACACTATTTTTCATTCCAGTTAGTCAATGCCACGGAAGAGTATGAAGATGCCTCAAACTATGCCAATGTACGAGTGTTTAGAGAGCCTTTCCATCAATCCAATGTTTCTTTGGAGGATTACAGACCTTATCTTCCATGGTCGAGACCAACTGAGCGTATGTATATTTCTGAGTGTCCTGTCGAAGTTTACATACATTAAATGTACCTTGGCCCACATGTATAAAACATTTCAACTCTTGAGATTTCCTCAAGTCTACGATTTCCCATAGACAAAACATTGCTTGAGATTTTCCTTAACTTTAAGATGTTTTATACAAGTGGGCCCTTATTTGAAGAGTAGAAGTATATATGAACCGTAACATTTAATTTATTCTGTGTCTAAGATAGTTCGTAAGAGATAAACATGTCTGTGCTCAGGGGAACCATTACCACAGTCAAATATGATTCGAAACATTTATCATAACAAAACAGGTGTCATTATTGAAATATTCAAATCGTTAAAATGAAACAAGTCAAGTAATTTTAAAATTTGAGTCGCTGATAGTAGCGGACTTAAAGACTATTTCATATGTACCGTAGGTGGCAAGAGTATTCCTCCCGAGGGGATCATAAATTGGGGTGAAACCCGAGGCTTCGCCCCAATTATGATCCCCGAGAGCGGATTTTTTTATCCACCCATCGTTACATATGAAAGAGTATTGTTTTCTCATTACCTCTCAATGCCCACATACAGTCGCCATCTTCCGGTTTTTTAAATACTTCCTACGTGGTTTAAAAACAAAAATAGAAGTAGAAATATATTCTCAATACCCTCAAACCGCAACATCGTTGAAAGCATAAAAACAACACATTTCCATGATTACTCTATGGTTTAGTTGTTATTCAACTTTCTATTTTCCATACGATTTTTTCTAAGCGCCATCTTTGAAACTCATCGCTACTTACTGTACATCTCATTTAGTGAGTAAGTTGCTGACATGGGGAGTTACTACGTGATGTGATTAGCTTATGTAAGATAGACTCAGCAAACATGGTTATCTTACATGGCCAGCGTTATCTTACATGACCGGTTATGAGAGAAATTCTTCTCCGCCTTGTTCAACATAGTGCAAGGTTTGTTTCAAATATATACAATAGATTCGATAATCATGTTCATTTGTCAACTGGAGTTGGATAATCTAACCTCCGTTTAGAACCACCAACCTTAAGTTATATATATATGTTTTAAACAGACACTCCAATAGAACAGGTAGTTGAGAATCGGTATAAAACCGTGCTTTAGTTGATGTTTAAAACGCATACGCAGTGATAACGTCTCATCCACACCATACTTTTGATAAAAGGGTAAAACCGGAGTCGAGAGCAGTAGTATGTCATTTGATACATCAGTAGTTTAAAAAACTAAATAAATACATAAATAATAAACATATCACTAAATTAATAAATTAAACAAGAGAACGCCAAAGTGTGAACAAAAATGTAATTCGATCTCATAATCGATGCTGCTAGGACAAAACCTGATGAACGGCAGAAATGAAATATTCACATTGTAACTCTTATATAATTTAATCCCGAATTAATAAACATTATAACTTTTTAGGACAAAATGTATTCGAGTTATTATACATTTCTATACAGATTGCTTCAAATGTTCTGTCTTTTTGAAGTAAAGGGTTAGTATGGAATCAAGAGTAGTAATGATTTCTTGCTGTATTAAGGTTAAGACATGTTCTCCTACACGCAATATATATTTTGATAAAGCTTCGCAACTGTTATATCGGTTTCATTACACATCGGTCTTGCATTTAGAGATATGACAGGTGTTTTATGTTACATTTACAAATATTCCCCCCAAAGAAATGCATTGACCACAACATTGTAGATTCCTTGAAGTCGTTTTCCGCCGTCTGTTGGTTGTTTGGCAAACGCCTTTCATCCCAGTTTCAATACCCCATTGGATTGATGGAAACTAACGTTGGAGGCACAAGGATAGAATCATGGTCTTCACCCGAGGCTTTGAGCGCATGTCCGTCAACTAGGAGGTATGGTAGACTAAAATTATTGTGATTAAAGCTAGAAACATCAGCACAAAAACATGGTAGCCAAATATGGCATCATAATATAATGATATTCCACGGGTTGGGCCTGGTAGCTAGACCTTTAGTCATAGGTAACCAAGTAGCAACAAGATCTTAGATTTTCATATTCTTTTTTTTTTATTTCTAAACATTTTCTTCAGGTTGGTAAGTATGGATTAAAAAGAACTTCTCATAATTCTTTTTTTTTATGATTAAAAGTCTCAACTTTTATATTGTTATTGTGTTCTTTAAAATGTTTGTTTAATAATTATGTCATATCCAATTGTTATATTTAACATGTTGATAAAAGAGTGACTGGACATTCTACTCTTTGGAATGGAATGGTGACGCCTCTCCTGCGTAACACTATATATGGCGCCATCTGGTATCAAGGTATAAACAAGTTATTTCAGCATCAAACAGCATTCTGTTCCGTGTTATATGACCATAACACAGAACAGAATGCTGATTTTTATTAATTTTTAATTTCTAAGTTCAAAACGCTCTTATAAATTCGGGGTTCGCGGTGTTTGTTCAAGAGGTAGAACGGTCCAAAAAATATTGATACTATTACCATAATTTAATCAATCAATATATTCGATTCACATTTTATAATGGTCTTACATAAAATAATGCATATTATTGAATCATAGTGAGGTTTTCTGCTAATCCGCTTGCTAGTGCGGAGGGGAATAACTATCCGGTAGTTAGTCGGTCACGTATGTGTTATGGTCTCACAAATGTAAATATAATACAATAACACCTTTAGGCACGACGAGAATGTTGTAACACGGTATATGTACGTATGGAATTAAATAACAATATAGCGTTATGTTCACGAATTGCTTTCCAGATGGGTTCAAGTTCACACTTTCATTGATGTATTGACTCACTTAGGTTGATTTGATGACAAAACCATTAATGTGTATATTATTATATTGTAATTAACATGAACATAACCATAATAACATTTTAAAGTAAATAAAAGTAATAAAAAAAGAATACCTCATGTTAACAGACTATTTTGCTACATAGAGTATGGTATGAAACAAAACAAAAAGTCAATTTCGTAAATAATTCGTTGCTCTCGCATAAATACAATGAAATAAGTGTAATATTGGAGAAAACCGATACATTTTACGTATTTACCTTTTACACATTTACCTTATTTTACTCGAAGGGGAGGCAAACATCCATAAACCGAACCTCTACTCGTGTCAGTTTCCCGCCATGATAGCTGACTGGAGACACAAATTCAGTGCTGCATCTCAACACACGACATCGCCAAATTTCCCGTTCGGATTTGTACAAGTAAGATGCTCAATCATTGATAAAGTCGTTATTGGGATGTCTTATATGGCCTCAGACCACAATTAATTCTACTATCTGTTACTACCAAAAGAAAATTGAAATTAAAATATTTGAATGTCACTACCCTGCATGCATAGGGGAAAATACCAAAAATCACAAAAATATCACTGCGCAAGCCTCATCACTCATTGTGTCCTGCTACGATTACAAACATGAAAACTGTGTCAAAAATTGAATCACAAGAATAGATAATGTTGAACAATTCTATGAAAAAAACCCTGTACAAATCTGTCATAGATCAGGCAGGAAAAAGTATTTAGTAACTGACCTGAAATGTCATTATGCACTACATTCGTGTACAATAACACGGAAGAGTATTTGTGGTCGGAGGCCAAATGTGATTTTAATTATATTTTCGCTCCTTTATTTTCGGATTTGACGTTCGACATTTCTTTCCAATATGTCGTGTCGTCAATAAATTCGTTAAAACTGACGCAAATAAAAACATTTTATAAAATGTGCATTTCCCCCCAAGGCAACGACGAGTTCATAAAGATTTGTTCAAAATATAAGACAGCAAAATGAAGTGTTACTTACACCCCTTATGGTTACAATAATTGTATCGATTGTATAAATTGTATATATGTGTACTGTGAAGCGCTTAAGAGCGGCTTTTTCTAGCTAGATCGGGCGCTTTATTAACTGTTGTTTACCATTGTTATTGTAGAAACCTGAATTACACTTAATTTAGTATTTGAGGTCAAGGTCAAAATTAGGTCACAGTGGCTTCGTTTTACGATGCGACAAACCTCCTTTCTGTTATGTACATATATAGGTTAATATAAATTCATAAAACAAAGGCTGAAATGTACTTCCCGAAAATGGTTTTTTTAATAACCAGAGTTCAAAGCCTAATGTAAATTGACGTCACAGTGATCTAGTATTAGGATACGATACGCTGTCTTGCTATGGTGTACCTATTTATAAAGTTTGACCGCGGAAATACAACGCTAAACTCCACGTGACATTTCGTCCATTTTTCGGTCATAATTAGTACCCGAATCGGTATACTATATCACAAGCAATGGAACTTTTTTTATTTCTACTTATTGTTGATGAGCTGATGGCAACAAAATAAAATGCTTTTAAAAAAACGAAGATGTAAGCCAATTTCTTGGTTTTCTGACATTTTTACTTTTTAAGTCATCGTGTACTTTTTAAATGTCGCTGATAACAAAACTATTTAGTCAAAATGCTGACAGATATCTTTGTTGTAATAACATATCCGAGGAACATACACATATGTAATTTTCTGACCGTGTACCCATTGGGGAAGAGTACCAAGTCAGCGCAGACGGACAAACGGCCAGACCTAATACTATATAAACCCATCCCACCTGTCTTCACCGCAACGGGGGTATACAAACGAAGGTGATATAATTTTCCCGCTCTACATGTGGCACTCACGATATAATCTCCGGTCAAATCTGAAAAAGTGCTTGGTCACCGACGATCTATCATTTAGGGAATAACTCCTTAATTGCGAAACCAATGGAAGTCATGATAACGTCAATGAGACATTGTCATATTTGCTTGAAACATATTTGGTAGACTACCTTGGGCACACAGTGCAATGATCAACAGATGACATATATCCCGAAAATCCTCGAATAACGAACTCATTCTCACATTTTAATTTTACAAGCAGAAAGGAAATGTTAGTAACATAATTCCCTTTGGTTAATACCATTACCTTTAACATTATAACACAGATAAACACTTAATACTTTTATCTCTTTATTTCATTTGTTTAAACAGCTAGCCGCTAACAGAAATGTATCGGCGACTACTGGATTTCCGTCCCTGCGATGGGCTCAGACAGCTGACTACGGCACGGTTCCCAATGCCAAGATGCCAAACACATTTATGGCAGTAGCGATGGATCTACCGGACTTCGACTCTCCACACGGAAAGTAAAGTCACAACTTAATACTTGTATACCTCAGATTGTTTCGGGTTCATTTTAATACATGTCCATCTATGATTATCAAACTCTTTGTGGACAATGGTTGCTGCAACAAAACTTTCTATTCCTACTTTCTTAACCGTCATGAAAGAGTTTTTTTCTTGGGTCTAGGTAAGTGATTTTTTGTATAGATTGGTTGATATTGCGATAATATTGCAAAATACAGTACGCTTCATGGAGATTTATCTATGTTTTTTCTTTTGGATAAGAATCTTTTTTATTCAAGATGTCACCAACGCTAGTGTGAATATGCATGGAATTTAATTGTCGAGAGATGGTCGGTGTATTTTCGAAAACATTTGCGTTAACCATTAATAATTATTTATGGATACACATCTGAGATTGTCATAAATCACATTTCAATATGAAGCATGTTATTCAAATTTCTTGTTTTCACCAAACTCTCGATTTTGCTGTGCTATCTGCTCCAGTCACTAGCAAACTTTGAAATATGACCTGATGGTCGTATCGATATATGTTCTGTAAGTTTGACGTCAGAATTATGATAATGAGTGTGACGTAAACAATTAACGATGGCAACGATGACAGGAGAAAACGTCAAGGATTCTCTGAATGGTTTTATGAAAAAATAAAATTTAAATGATTCGGTTCTATTTAATTTAATCCCAATTGATCTGTTTAGCTTGATAAAGTCACGCGTCACAAATAAAAACATATGGAGTCGCTTCGTCAGTGTTATAAGGAATTGACATGCATTGAAAATCATATATATGTATAATACATCAGATGCGAGAAGCTAATTAAACGTACTTTTTTAGCATCCATCCCCGTTTTAAACATGACGTAGCATCCCGTCTGGCCTTGTCAGCTCTCGGTGTGGCGTACCACCAGTCAGGACTAGAGTACCAGGGTCCTTACCCATCAGATTACCACGTGACTGGTCACTCCCTAAATATAGAGTATAACCATGGACGGACCCCCATTAGACTGACCGTCAACGCTACTCGAACAGGAGTGGGCGCCGAATTCGAGGTATTATTGAGATATAACTAAAAACACGAAGAAAGGAACCAATGACATACATTTAAAATTTAGTTCGATGATGCATAAAGCCAAAAAAAGTTATTTTTCTGTAGCATATGTCAGGTTCGTTCATTTAGAGCTTATCGACGGTACTTTGGAAAAACGTAAGGAAAATCCATGTATGTAGAAAGTATCCTAAAACTGATGTAGAAACAAAGCAGAAGTAAGGGCGCATATATAACCCCTTTACATATTAGCGATACAAACTATTTAAGTTTCGGCAGTTTAGTAACAGAAATGACTTAAAGATTCCTATCCAACTTTCTATACACAGTTACCTCCCTTTTACTTCCGTTTGGATATAGCTGTAGCACATTTGGGCTTGTACACTTCCGTTAACGAGGCACCTCAATCATTTACTGCGATAGTATAACAACCTGAAGTCCATGGTTCAAATCCTGCTATAGCCTTAAATAATTTGTTTACACTCGGAACTCTCTTGTTGATTAAATTAAATTAATTCTTCATTTAAGTCCCGCAAGCTGTTGATTTCTTTTCAGATATGATTTATTAAGGTTATAGTCATCCTGGTTTCAAATACTTCGTAACATGTGTTAGCAGTGGTATAGTGATTTACAATTATTTAATTGTAATGCATAGATCTAAATAATGTCTCATACACCTTTATTCTTTACTCAAGGTATGTTGCTCAGTTCATCATTGCCCAAACACTTACCGGCATTGGAAGTCTGCCCCGATAACGTCACATGATGTGTCATCCGTTACGCTTGATACAAGCACATGTGGTAACGTGGCCCTGTCTGCGGTAAGATACGCGTGGAGGGAGAGTCCGTGTGAGTTCAAGCAGTGTGCTGTGTACGGGAGAGATACTGATCTCCCTGCCCCTACATTTTACCATAGCTTTCACGGATAGTGTGTAAAATGGTTTGGGAATAAAAAGAAGTTTTATTTTCGTTTCTGTTTATTTGCTACCTTTCACGGAAAGCCACTCTCAGTCAGCGGAGTATAAATGTTGTGTCGCGAGTGACATCTTTATATTGGAAAAGAAGCCATATCGCTCATCATTTGTGAAATATTCACCAGTTATGGACTTTTGTTGAGGTATATATGTGGTTATATGAGAAAGCGATATTGAACGAAACGAAGTCCATAAAACACATAAAAATAGTAACTACAATTCAATATCATATGATAATACAATATAAACTTATTTAGTGTACAACAATTTTGAAACAAGTTATTTCAGCTTATATTAAACCAATCACTAACATTTATATTTGAGTATCAGATAAACTCTGAAAGGGTTAGTATTCCAAAGCATCTGTGATCAAACTGTTACACATTATGATGGAATTGAAACAATAGGAAACTGATAATAAAGAATCAACTAGTTGAAGTCACTTCTCAAATACTTGAAGTTGCCAAGATTCTATGACATATGTACAACATTATATACATCAGGTAATATTCAAAGATTGTTAATGAAAACGTAACAATTATGCATAATCATTGTACCTGACATTGTCTCGAATGGGCTGGACATTATTCATACTGCTTAGTTGGTAAACTTTACATGGGATTTGTTTACGCTATATTTGCGGTCTTCAAAGAAGCGCAAAACTAAAAGCCAATGGAATTTAAAAACGACAAATTATAATCTCTGTGAATATATATAAAAAAAAAACTAAACAGAGAAATACCCATTGCCTCGGTTACTGCCGCAAACTGACTCATGCCTTTAATTATCAGTTTGAGCTAGGTCAAATTGCTATCAACGATACAACAGACGGTAGAACATATTACTGATTTAAATATGGTGTGGTCTACTCGTTTAAACATATTATAACGCACCTCGGACAAAAATGTCCAAAAACCATTGGTTTAGAGCTGTCACGTGGTGACCCTCTAATTTTCTATAAATGGTCAGTAGGATTCCTATTATAGGGCAATATGGCCGCCCATTGCTCACCTCTCCAAAACTAAAACAACAGATACGGGTACCTGAATATTCTGCAAATATCTTGCACACAAATGTTTTACTTAAAAACTGGTAAAGTGTGATCTTTTACCATGACCTTTGACCTTTGACCATTTGATCGTTTGATCTTGACCTATGATTATCAAAATTCAAACCAGTTATGGAGCTCGGTGTATTTGCTTTTTTGGACTCTTTTTTTGGCATACAAAAGTGACCAGAATAAATATTTTGCACCCTTTGTTTCTCTATCTCCACTCTTTTTTTTCTTATCGCAATACTTGGCAATAGCTCACATTTGGCCTTAGCTTTTAACGTTGGCCAAGGTGGAGATGGGAATGGGTTTTGTCCCCGAAGAGGGGCATAACTATATCCTTAAAATGATAGTGGGTATTCCCCGCTAAGTCATCGCTGCAGGTTGGTTATCGGAATCGAGAAAAGAATCCACCTGCTGTTACCCACTGCATGTATCGAAGGTGACGACTTATGTGGAACACCCCCTACCCCCTTGTATAATTTGGGATTCTCTTTTGTGCCCTCTACACGTGGGGACACAAAAACGACAAAAAAATAAGTGGGCTGGTCCAATTGCAACTTTTTGGAATTGTATGTTTCTTTCTATTTCTATCTACCTTTTCTTTCCTAGTGCCTTGCCTGTCAATACCTCACTGCTGGCTTTAATGTGAGCTTTCGCCCAGGTATTTCAGTGAAATTGAATTATTAAGTCGGCATCAGATCCGCGCACAAGGAGGCAAGCACACCATCATACCCTGTGTCCGGCACACATACACGCTTGCGTGGTTACACAACACACATGAACAAGTTTACATACGTATCTTATCATGTATCAATATACAGATGTGCAGTATGATATTTGTTGAAACAAATAAGCAAATAAATAGATAAAAAATGTTGATTTTAACATACCCCCTCCGAATAGATTCACGTCGATAATGCACGCATCTACGTAACGTTGGCCGGATTTGTCAGTGAAAAGCGCCTCCAGTGGCACTCAATCGTAGCCATTACATATGTCTGATGCATCGTTGGTTTGTCAAAGGTAAAGTGATTAAACTTACAGACAGATATGTTCGGATCGTGTGCAAATCAGTGGGAGTATAATTGATTTGCAAAGTATCAGAAACGACAAGAAACGCAGATTACTTTAAATTTCTTGTTTTGCCTGGAAAGATATTTTTAGAGTGGTAAATTAAGTGACTTATTTGCATAGATTACAACTAAGCAAAGTGTACCAGGTTAAATTTCCATATAAAATAAAATAAAAAATATTTGAAAAAAACGGTAACTTAAAAATATTCTTATGGTGAAATCTCAGTGATTTAAAATAAGACGACGAGAGGATACTCAAGAGATCACAAAACCAAAATTCAAACCCAAAATCGACAAAACTAGGGCAAAATATGAACAAATGAAACATTAACAAGATTCAGATCAGGTGTTCCGGAAGGGTAAGCATCTTTTGCTTTTTGAACGGCACCCGACATGTAAATCTAGGTCACATCCAAGTAATATCAAGTTCTCACATCGAGAATTCGGATGGTTACAACAAAATCACAAGGCACGCAATTAAGCATTGAACTGTTTTTTGTATGGTATTTATGATCTATTTGAATGACACAGCTTTGCAAGCAAACAACATAATGCGCGCTAGCGCATTATGATTTGTTTGCTTGCAATGATGTGTCATTCAAATAGATCATAAATATCATACAAAAACAGTTCAATACTTATATTTACGTTTTCTCTGCCTCTTATGTTCTTTTTAACTTATAATTTATAATTAAAATTAAAAATGCCCGCCTTATCGACAGTCCACACAATTTCGTTCNGCATAACAAAACATTGACCTTCATATCACATAAAGAGGTATATTTCCCATTGAGATCCTGATGGCGACCACAAGACTTGTCCGATATCTTCATCAACCTGCATTTTTGGAAACCTTGTGATGTAAGTTTGTCGATCAGTAGTCACGTTACAGTGCAGTAACATTCCCAACGGCCCAATGTGTTGGTATACGGGAACAAAATATCGGTTACAAGAGGCGCGATTCATGTGTAACAAAATGTTACCCGTCAATACGCTGTACACGGAAAGATGCCTATGTCGATTACAACGTAAACCCTATTGTGATATTCAAGTTCATTTATAACTTGCTACCCTAGCGTAACGATGATGCATTCAAAAGAAGCTTACATTTGGCAATGCTAAAGTAATTCAAACATCAAAATAATCTGGATATAAACTGTGGAAGGGAGATATTCAGAACCTCGAATTACAGTTGAGTTAGCATACTTCCCTGAATGAATAAGTCAAACTTAGAATAAAAGTATTACAATGTATTTTAAATCATTTCATAGTTATACTCTCACAAAGTCATTTAGTTTGTATGATATTTAAATCATAACACAACTGAGAAATGACCATAATATTTAGTTGTGATATGTGAAACAAGAATGTTTTCTTAACTTGTTAACCGTCCAGAACAAAAACCTTTCTGTCCTTTTGGTTAAATTGTTATCCTTCCAGATCAAAGACCTTTCTGTCCTTTTGGTTAACTTGTTAACCTTCCAGATCAAATACCTTTTTGTCCTTTTGGTTAACTTGTTAACCTTCCAGATCAAAGACCGTTCTGTCCTTTTGGTTTACTTGTTAATCTTCCAGATCAAAGACCTTTCTGTCCTTTTGGTTAACTTGTTAACCTTACAGATCAAAAACCTTTCTGTTCTTTTGGTTAACTTGCTAACCTTCCAGATCAAAGACCTTTCTGTCCTTATGGTTAACTTGTTAACCTTACAGATCAAAGACCTTTCTGTCCTTTTGGTTGAGCTCTATAGCATACCAAGCTTTGAAATTTTACTTCAAAATCAGTGACTTTCAAAAGGATTAAAAACTCAAATACTAGAAAGGGAGCCAATCACATTAAATGCTCACCTGGTTTTGTAAATATCTTTTAACATTTTTCTCCTGTAAGATGTTTGTTTATCAATGACATACATTTCCTAGCCTTCCACACCATCAAAGCCCTGATCGCAATTGTTCTGTGCAAAACTCGTTGAAATATTTTAAGACGTTTAGCCATGACTTTGAAAAAAGCACATATATCACGATTCGAAGCCGTAGGGGTCTTAATAAATTATTTGCCGTTTTTAACGTATTTTGCCCCCTGGACAATGCATGTGATGCAACATTTTTCATTTGAACAACATTAATAACAAACTCAACAGCTCACAACAGGATAAATGCAATGATAAGGATTCGACTCGGTCAATATCTCTTTTTCAGGTTTATATCACACCAGCGTAAAATCCCATAAGTATTTTAGTATATGCCTCAACAATAAAATAGCATTTAAAAAAAGGTTCTGAAGTAGTTTCTGGGTTTTTTTTTACCTTTTTTACATGGCTTGGAACGCTGGTTTTGACTTGGGAAGTTCCATCACGTTGGTATGTCGAATTCCTGCAAATATTTATTCAACCCATTTCTTATAGACACAAAAGTGGACTTTTGGTATAGCTCACCTTTATTGGAACGGGCCGAGATGTAAAATTAGGCAGGATTGAATCCAAAAGTTCGGCATCATAGCTTTAGAGACATCTTCAAGTTTTTTTACCTTAATATAAGCATGGAGGAAACGCACTGTGTGTTCGGTGATCTTTTTGTATAAACAGCATCTTTATCATCGAGTAGTTTTTGGAAATATTCAGATGTAACGAAGGCGAAGCGTTCGCTAGCAGACCTCTTCTGTTGTCGTCTGACAGATCGTGTTCCGGTGTAATTGAGCATTCTCTACGACAGGTTGCGGGGAATTCCATTGTCTACATGAAGTTTTGAGGACTGGTCACGCGAGAAAGTTCCGGCCAAAGTCATTGGGAAAAATATTATAGCATATTTTTCTTTTCAATACACACTATGCATTATTTGATGTAACCAATAGGAGGGTATATAAACGATGACTTCTGTACTGTAACGGGCAAGATTATTATTTACAATTGGTCTAAGGGCGATAACCGTGAACGAATAATTGTAATTTTATGGTTAGCTGCAAGCTTTATGCAAGATTAACTTCAGTGAAAAGTGGTATTATCAAAAAGAAAAGGTAGTATCCGTTCAGATGCTTAAACTCTGTAAGCGAGGTAACTCGGATGATCTTGATCTTGTACAATTGTGAAATGATTGATAAAACAGAATAACAACTTATCTCTGCAGCTAAACAATAGTTGTGTACAAGATATATGACTTGCCAACTGAATAGGACCCTTTTAGTTAATAAATATTAAATCTTTGTAAATTGATGAAACCAGCAAAGCGCCTTACCTGGCAATACAAAGTTTTTGACCTTTGTGTTAATCGTTGGCCAAAGTGCGGAAGGTTATGCGTTATATTCGTTCGCGAAAGCGCGGAATAGTATGTGTTATATTCGTTATGTGTTTATGGGACACGAATGCTGACTTCAAATCAAAAGTGAGTTTTTCATACCCCTTGCACCGTTTGGGATATTCCTTTTTCTTTCTTTCTGACATCGCCTGTTTCCTATTTACTTATTTTGCAATGTCTTGCTTTAGTGTTGGGCGTTCGAAAATACAAAGAAGGATTTTGGTTTTGTTCCATGATTGAGACAATCCTAGTTGGTATTTACTAGTTTTGCTTCTTGGCGTTCATTTTCAATAAATGCCGATAAGGACGTGATAGCTCATAGCCAGTATAATGTGACCGGAAGAGTGACACGAGGCGCCACCTTGTCCAGGTTACGACTTTCAATGAATTGGTACTTGGAATTGACCTTCGAGTACACAGGGACCTGCGAATTTGTTACAGCTATATGTGGCCCTTAACTAAGAAGTATTACACGTTTTATGGTTTTAGAACAACTTTTGGTGAGAATGCCACCCCAAATGATACATAATACACAAATATGTATGTAACATGGATTGGGTTCTTACCGAAAGTTGTTCTAAACCCCTAAAACTAGTAATATTACTCTGAGCCGTTCAGTTTATGTCCAAATATGGGTGTAACAAATTTTCGAAAGCATCAGCAAATGGTTAAATTTAAAGTACATGTAGTCTTTCTGCTAGCTCTCATATTTAAATATCCCCGCCTAAACATTCGAAATAAACAATATAATCGCAATAAGATTCATAATGTGTCCAAGTGAAGTTAAACCAAATAATCATTATCACATACATGTATATTTCATATGATATATGATACAAACGTATTATATAGCTTCAATTAATTATAGTTTACATATGACATGATATTATTATAGTAAATGTTTTGTAAACAAGCGTGACCTATAATTTATGGAAGATTCGCCTGAATGAAAGAAGAAAATAATTATGAACGGAGGACGGAATGAATCAGAGAGTGAAAGTACTTTGTAAAATAATAATTGTTTACAGTATATATAGAGTGAACTGATAGAGAACCCCCCTAAGAGGGAACATACAATGTTAAGGGTTTTGATCCAAGGGCCCTTACCCTGGCAACACCTCATTTCTATATTAGAAATGGCACAATTTGACTACACAAAAACATTTTTTTTTAAGAAATATTTGTACCTTTGAATTTTACCATTTTCTGTATATCGAAACTCAAATTCTTACAGTTCAGCATTTGAATCTAATTTTGATACAAACCAATGATATGGCTAAATATTTGACGAGTCTTGATTAGTTGGTCAGATAAGTATTTTAACAAGTGCATATAGATGTACAGATATTAAACATTTGAAAAAATGGCTTCCGCATAATTGTTAATACAAATTACCACGCACGATTTACTATATAAGGTTATTTCTCACATTTGAAAGGAATGTTACAAATTTGTTTATTTCATTCAAATTTTTCGAATCATAAAAACGATAAGTGGAGTTTAAATGATTCATCTCACAGACCAAATGACTGCAAAAATGGTATTCTCATGCTATGCCCTAATATCATTTAAGGACTACCATATCGCTGACCAAAAATAAACTATACATTCTAAACTTATTTTTCGGAATGGCTATAGCTTTGATAAACATTTTTGAAAAGAAACGTATACCGTGCGGGACTTTTATAAAGATCTAATGCTAAAAATTCGGTCTCTTTTCCATTTTGTTGGACGGCGGTGTCTGGGAATGAAACTGAATTTGTAGAACAAGCATCAAAGGTTAGTTGTATGTGTCCTTTATTGTTGAGGTAAGGGCACTTAGTGAGTATTAGGGCTGCAACGATATATCGTACCCCAACGATCGATCTATAGAGGTATTTTGAATACGGTGCGATACACAATATTCTTTCGGAGGTCACGATGTTTTCCGGATTTTGTCGTTTCTGAATTTAGTCAACTCCTATCCATTCCAACATGGCGAGTGACATCTCCAGCTCGACATGCACGTCGAAAAACGTGAATTGTGTGAAACTTTAAAGTTATGAGCATTATAGACAAAGTTCACTTTCAGTTGTAATATTGCCATTACAAATTTGCAACATATCTATTCTCTTTGCTTCTACTCTTACTATATCTATCGTGATGAGTATCGTATCGTACTAATCACAGTATCGTATCGTATCGTATCGTCATGTTCATGTATCGTTGCAGCCCACTGACTAGCCCACGCGACACGCACGTTAATACAGTGAAGAAATAACCTGTCCGTTCGTCCAACCAGGTGACCCTTTCAAGGTTTAGCAAAGGTAAATCGAATTGGTTAACTGGTATATGTAAACAAAATGACAAATGATTCACCGACTTTTTTGTGTGGTCATTCTAACCAGAGACGTATATTTTACGTAATACAACTATATGTACGTCTCTGGCCAAACTAATGTATTGCCTATTATAGTCATTTTTTTACCTTTGTCGCATTTTAAAGCGAAAGATTTGTTTACTGTTATTTGATTTTATTTTTTCATAGTTTTATATTGCGAGTGAAGGAAAAAGAATATTGGCTGACGAGAAAAGACAAATTGTTATGTTAGCAAAAACAAACGTTTACTGTAAAATCATATGTTTTCGTTTGTTTTAAACGTTGTTTTTGTTTGGGGGGAAATTCATTGGGATAATATTTCGTGGAATCAATATATTAAAACCCTGAAATGTATCTGGTTATATTAGTAGACACAGTTCAGGTATAGATCGGGCCAAATTTACTGACTTATATATACAAAGAGCAATCAATATAAACATAATGTATATTTTGTAGACTCGCATAGACGTACATGAACCTTGTCAATAGTTCTTACGACAGCTTCTGAAATGGAAACAAATTATTATTCTTTTTTCAGTTTATATTTCGTGTGTTTAAAATTTCGTCGGTTTATGTTTCGAGGTTTTAATAAAAACAACGAAAGAAACGAAAGAAAATCCCCAACGAAATATTATGCTTATACAGTAATTCCTTTTAGTTATTATTTGTATTAATTTATTTTTTCGTATCAATTTACATTTAAACTCAAATCGTATTACATTTTTTCAATGATTCAAAATGAGAATATTATTCTAAATATATAAATATGTACTTAAGAAACAAAATACGTGCATGTATCAGAAGGATTGTTTTATTATAAATAAAAGTGTTCTCTTTTAATACATTTCAAAAGCTAGCGACCGGTACTTATTGTGTATAAACATATCTTTGTCTTGACAAATACCTATTTCGTTATTCTTGTAAATAGACTCATTTTCAATTGATACATGACACTAGTGAGAGAAAAAACCCATAAAAGAATAATATACATGTATATAACATTATATCTCAAATAAACATATCTCATGAAAATACACATTATGTTTTTGAATTGGACGTACTTACGTAAGCGGACATAAATTTAAGCGTACTATCGGATTTTGACAGTTATCACATTGAGAAATTGGCGCACTCACAAGATATGCAATATTAAACAAAATAAAGAAATTTCAATTAGCCCAGTCATTTTCAAAAATTATTGATTAATGATATTGTCATGAAACTGGAAAAAAATACTTTAATTTATAGTTACACTTCCTTTTTTGGCAGTGGTATGAGGTTCTCTAAAGTATAAATGGCATACAGCATGATAAAAAGAACTCAATTTTTTAAAAAACAAAATAAAAGTTAACTTTTACGTGACATTTAAAGTGTCTAGTATAAAAAGTATAGTCAGCTGTTTACCTTACGAAAGGTCTCCCCTTATATATTTAAGGTTCATAAACTTCTTTGTTGTATGCTAAACACGAAATTGTACAATCGATGTTCCAGATATTAACATCCCAACTCAAACAAGTACACTTGTGTGATAAATGTTCTAGACCAACCACATCTGAATATAACAACTAAAAGTTCTATCTATCAAACACTTAACCGACAAATATTTGTTGTAAATCATGCATTACGTGCAGGTACTTTCAAATGAATAGTGTTGAATATGTATTATAATAACCAACGCGTTTAAAGATTTTATTTGTAATGTAAACACGCGTGAGAAAGCGTCACTGACATTTAAAATTCAAAACAATGTTTCACAAGTTCCGGTTAGGTGATTTTTACCTATCTATGTCAAACAGGCTACGGTTCTCGGGTTTTACCTGTGACAGTAAAGAGCATTCGACTTGTATACATGTCAAGCCTTAACACAGGCGGGTAGCTGCAGACGGGATGTTTGAAGGGTCTACCGACAAATTTGATTTCTCGGATATTGAAAGTAGAAAAAAGATGGGACGCAACGACGAGGAAGGTGGTTGCCGAATGTCCGGTGCGTCGGGTTTCCTTCTGGTATTGTTTGCCTTAGCCATCGCTGTAGGTGTTGGACTTCTTGTGCATTTTACTGGAAACCAGAAGGAGTTTAATTGTAACTGCCAGTGTGGACCAGCCGAGGGTGTGGTCACACCGGCTCCCGGATTTCTGACGGAAACATGCAAGGCCTCAGCGGTTCTCGGAAACCAACAGCTATGTACGTTTAACATATCATCTTTAGAACTAAGTTTAAGAATGTTTTATTTGAATTTGGTTCACTAGATATTACAGGTATTGTGCTTGAACAGATATTTTCTATACATTGTATCACATTTGCTGAAATAGTTAATCATATATTTTCTGGACATTGTATTACATCTGCTGTAATAGGTGTGCAGATGTTTTCCGTACAGGGTATACCAGTTGCTGTATCAGTTGTACAGGTATTTTCTGTACAGGGTATATAGTATTACATTTGAGGTAATAGATAATAATTTTACAAAACATTGTTACTGCTCGTTATTTGGATTGTTTAGGTTTCTGCAGCATTCGATTTCTAAAAAATTTGAATGAAAAAAGTGTCCTTATATAATGAAACGTGATACAACACGTATTTGAATGTGCAATAGATAGGTTGAAAGATAGGACATACCCATCCGCGTTTATAAAGATAAAAATATTTCAAATTACGCTTGGGAATTTAAAACAAGAAGTGTCCTGATATAATGAAAACTTATACAACACGTATTTCAACGAACCTCGGAGTTCAAGGTTGAAAGATATACAGGATCTACCCTGTGCGTGTTTATCAGGAAATCATTATCACGTGGAGAGTATAATGGGTCATGGTCTTTACATCATAGTTGTGAGTATATGGGTCGAATATACGTGAAATTTGACACTTGTTTTCAGTGAAGCCATTTCTGTTTAACAGACATAGGGGTAAAGCGATTACGCTCTTCAGTATTGTGTATATATTGCCTACACGACGTATGGTCGTCCATGAAGTATATCGCTAAATGTGCGCAGGGCCCTATTGAACTGATTTGCCTCTGTGCTACAAAGATAATAAAAAGTTGACTGCTTTAGGGGGAAATGTATACACAATGGTATTTCGATAGTAACTATTTCTGATGTCTATTATCAGGTAGTTTAAACGTCTTCAGGGAGAGCTATACACCCTATTTAATTTTAAGTATGTATAAAATGTCAATTCCATGTAGCCTGTTATGTGGTATTTCTTTATTCCCCGTGTGTTACGTATTCGTTAACAGTCAGATGTATACAGAACATTTAAAAGTGTTAAACTGGAAATTCTTCCGTGTGAAATTTTTCGCGCTTGCGCTCTTTAGACTGATCGCGATGTGGATTTTTTCACGTTTTCAATGATTCTGAAATCGTTGTATTCTATGCATATATATAAATATATAAATTTGAAAAAGGAGCGGATGGCTCCGAAAATTTGACAAACCTAAACTTGTCCACACTGTTGGAATTACTTCTTTGCCCCAAATAAATATAAATATATATACGTTTAATAATTTAAACGGTTTCCTGTTGAAATATATATCTAAATATTTCACGATTATGGCAGAATAACCGATATATTGCACGGCTGCGAAGCACGAGTAAAAATATCGGTAAATTCTGCCATAGTATTAAGTCGACAAAAGTATATATTGCTCTTTAAAAATGGGGGAATTAATGTTGCTGTATTTGACAATTTTAAGTTCATATTTTAACTGTTTCAATAAGGCAGCATTTCAAACGGTTTGTGCTCAATTGTTGTTGAATAAACCATTGGTTGCAACGATCAAGGGGTGTAACATTGACACCGTGCGAACACTAGATGTAAAATAAAAGAGGTTATTTTATATATACCTTGAGATTTTTTCAGTTATTTAACTCATTCACCCCTGAAATTTCATAACGACTTATTCTTACTTTTCGTATGGGAGAGCTCAAATGTGTCTTCATAGGTAAATTAGTTAATTGTGAAAATAATTATTTAATTTTACAGTTTTTGCTCCCGATTTTTTTACATCTTAAAGAATATTTCATCAACACCTACTGCTACTGAAAACGAATGTATACAATACAGCAAATGTCCAACGTCTATTGCGCGTGTCCTCATTATCATATAAATTACAGGTGTCACGCTTAAAAGTTTTGTATGTACTTGACGCTGGGTAAACTTTGCGACAACATGCTATAACTCCGCCATATACAAATATCGCTTCTAGAATGGGTATTGAAGTGTGCGGAGTTTGTGGTCTGGCAAGGTCGTCAATTATTCGGTTTTTTTATATCTTGACATTTGATATCTGTAGGTTTTATATTTGTTTGAAGGTAAAACCCGACTAAGCTTTTAATGTATGGCTATACCATTTTAATTAGATACATTGTACATGGCTAGTAAAGTAAATTAAGTTATGTACGAAGTCTTTCCCCATTACGTAGCATTTAAACACACTTTTTTATAGTTTACTTCCATCTCCAAAATCTAGCATTTATACACCTGCTTATATGTATTTCATGACGTTTCTAAATTATTAAATATCAATTTCGAAACCTCTCGGATAGTTGCGTCCTTGGCAGAGTTGTTCAAAAGGTGATTTGCTTAAATGCAACCATTTACTGTGAGAAAATGTCAAGCTGGCAAATATATTATTTAGTACAGTTAAACTACGAACCAAATTGTAAGGTTTTACCTGGCATATTAACCAAATTATTAGCGGTTGAAACACAACATTAGACAGTGATTAAGCTAATCACCGTTTGAATAAATGGGCCCTGATGACTAAAATATTAAGTCTGGATTTTCTACAGTAGTATAGTTCAAGTTCGAATATTTTATTTTCGTGTCAAACACATAGTATTCATAAAATCACAATACATATATACCTTTGAATATAAAATGTGTCTAGCCAAAATGATTTGTTAGACACGTTATACGAACAATCACACTATTTACTTTTAAAACTATCTTCAAACATGTAATGGTATTAACCCGTTTTTGTAAAAACAATTATGCTTGATAAGATTTTATTTGTAGCAGGATTATAATTTCCATATATATATAATGCCATGTACCCCAACAGTGTAAGAGATATACAATAGTGGTTTGGCCTATCCCCACCGACAAATTATATATCCCCCACCCCATACCTGCACATCTAATTATAATACATAATATAATATGGAAGAAACATAGTCCTTCTCCACATAAGAAAGTATATCTAATCTACGCTGGGCAATTTTAAAGCCGTAAGCACTTAAAATATGCTCACAATGTCTGGGATCATTTATGATAGGCTTACCCTTAATACATATTTGCGTTACCTTAAAACAAGATATACCCCGGTATAAATAATTGTTAGATGTTGTTGGAGAAATAATTGACTGCAATGAATCCAAAGCATCTTTTTAAATTTGCATAGCTGGTCTCTTTTTTTTTATCTCAGGTTATTATCGAAATTGAAAGGTATTTTCCTATTTTTGGCAGGACATCTAATTTGCCGAACTTGCTAGAAAATTCTGTAGGCAATAAAAAGGTGTTTACAGGAGGTTTGTAAAAGCGATCAGTTACGATAAAATAGAACGAGTTCAACGAAAACTCTATACACTGTAAACTGTTGACGTATATACCCGAGAACACCTGACTGAACATGTGAACCCGCAAATCATTGGTGCGTTAATAGTGATTACTGTTTGGCGTCAGGTTAAACTTCATGAATAATGTATAAGCTGAAGCGAGATTATTTTGTCGTGGTCTACACCATGTGAATGTTTAAGTGCCCTACCAAGATGCAATTATGTTAAAAGAAAATTAGCACGCCTTCAAACATTGTATGGGTGTCTTACATTTGGAATGTATTCTAAAAATATGTAAGAAATTGCAACAAACAGGGCTTAGAATGTGTTGAAATGTGTTTACATTATACAAGACGGTAACATTTCCATTGAAAATTCCATAAAAAGTTATAAATTAAACAACTTACAGCTGCAATAATTATCGCAGCACTCTGACCCAGTCGTGTACAAGTAGTATACTGACGTAGAAATCGACAGTTGATATGGTGGAGTTGTCCCTTCTGTGAAAATGAAATTTCTCGCGTGTGGAAGGTTCGCGTTATGATTCTTAACACCGATAGGAGGTGTAAGTGCAATGAACCCATAAAGCACATGATGGAGTTCAAGGTTCCACGGGTTACACACATTTACAGCATCACTGGTAATACATCATTAAATAAGCAATTACAAGTCAAATTAACATCGCAAGGGTCAATTTGAATTAATGCATTAATTCGTATATTTAAGGATATTATGAACTTCAATTTATGTTATAATGTACCAATAAATCTGAATGTTATGTTAGTACATTGATATACACGATTGTAGCCGATTCATTCCGTATTACTCTAACCCTTGCGATTTATCAATACAGTACATGCTGTGCAAATAAAAGAAAATACAGATATATGCAAACAAATAATACAACACTCCGACCATGCATACACGATCAAATTAAAGCAATAGTGTGGAGTGGTTCTTTTCAGATTTAACAGTATTGAATCTCTTATTTTGATTATGGTTCAGACATTTTGCTCAATTTGACAGTTCCTTATTGCTGTATACGTTGTTGTAATCAAATCTTAAAAACGATTGCCATCCTAGGTTTTTTATAATATTTTTTTTTTTTCATTAAACAGTTTCTTAAATCAGTATAGTGACTAGAATTAACAATAAAATTATAATTCGTCTTCGAAAACAGCTTGGTACAAGTAGTGACGACAGTTTATACAACATAACTAGTTGAGGTTATGCCAGATTTATAATAAATTTGTTACACATATTCTGAAATAGTGTAGCTTTCCTATATCCCAACATGTACTTTAGATGTACATGCGTAATTTATCATTTGCATTAACGGGCTTTGGTCAGTAACAAATGTATTACATATAGAAATGTATCTAACTTTGCATGGTCAAACGAAACATATTTAAGGTTCAATATACTAGTGCCAAGAACTGCTACTACACATCATATTTTTTTCTAGCATGAGCATAACTTTGTTACATCATTTCGGAAAAGAAAAGCATATCTTGCGGTACCTTTGTTAAAGAATGACTTGCACCATTGTTCTGAGTATTAACATTCAGTGGGGCCAGACTGGGATTCGAACCCGATGCTTCATATTGTTATACTATCGCCCTCACGGACTGTGCTATCTGGTCAACGGGAGTGTCCTGGCTCAACTGTGCTACACGCACAGTTATATCTAAAACGAAGTTATGGGGAGATAACTGTTTGTTCGAAAAACCAGAGCACAATAGGACAGGGATCCTTAAGAATTGTATATTAAAAAATAAAACATCTTTAATGTGCAGGTAGACTTTGTCCCAAAATGACCACTGCGCCACCTACAGGGATGACGACAACCATGACGATGAGTACAACAGTAACTATGGACAACACAACAGGTCCACCTACACCCCCTCCAGGTCCTATCACAGACACTCGTCTGCCTACCTCTGTCAAACCACTACTGTATGTGTTAACACTGCGACCGGAGCTCTACAATAGCAAGCCAGAAACTTTCACTTTTAATGGCACAGTCGGGATAACAATAGAATGTATGACTGCCACGGATAACATCACTCTCCATATTGCCACGCAGAATCTTACGGCCACCCCGACAGTAGATGCTGTTAATGCTTCCGACGTCTCGCCTGTTGTCATAACCACCACCAGGGACATGGCCAGACAGTTCTTGATCCTCTCGTTAGATAAATCGTTAGTAGCTGGAAATCAGTACGTCGTTCGAATCGCCTTCGAAGACAGACTGTCTAATGAAGTTCTTTTGGGCATGTATATTAGCAGTTACAGAGATGAAGCGTCGAACATGACCAAGTACGTATATCTTTTTACTAAAATAAAACATACCAAAAAACAGGACAAATATCATTTTTCCAACTTAGTGCGGAAATTTACAAACTAATGTATTTTTATATGGATAAGCGTCTATGAATGAGATAATTGTGTGATCAGTGTATACTAAATAATTGCAGGAAATTAAGTAAACATCAGTTTTGTGTGTTTAGCATATTCCGTGAAAACGTTAAGGGTGAATATCTCGTGATTGGGTTTCAAACACAGTTAATAATAATAAAAAACCATACCCAAAAACAGGACATATATCATTTTACAAACTTAGTGTGGAAATTTACAAACTAACGTATTCTTATACGGATAAGCGTCTATGAATGAGATAATTGTGTTGTGTTGAAGATATATGGCAGTCACCCAGTTTGAGCCAACCTACGCAAGACATGCGTTCCCATGTTTTGACGAGCCAGCAATGAAAGCGAGGTTTGATATCACCCTGGAGCGACAACCTCACATCATCAGTCTCTCCAACATGCCGATGTCTAGTTCAATAGCCCTGTAAGTTACTGAAGAAAGGATATTACGGAAATTCAAAACTGCATGGCATAGCCAACCTTGGTCGTGCATATAAGTATATAATGGCAACGAAAATTTTACCTTCAATGGATATTTTTAACAGCTATTTAAAAAAAATAAAACATTATTACTTTAAGATTCGTTATTATTTATCCAGTGAAAATACTGTACAACTTTTCTTTTAAATATACATGTAAATTTCTTTTTGTAATATTCTTATTATTGGCTGATATTTTTGAAAGTTTATATTGTCACGTTACGTTTTTCAAAATTATCGTTTTAGTATCGACCCAACTTATTTCCACAAACTATTGTAAAACAAGTTGTATCTATTCCTTTCCATTGCAAGGTTTTGTTGTATGGGCTACGTTTCACAGCTAAGTTCATTTCAGCGTGCATTGTTGAGTGTAATACTTGCGTGTGTCCTCCAGCAGTACGTCGGTGCGATATTGCGGATCTGATGCCAATTTGAGAGTGCTACCTCACCTCACGCATACAAACAACAACAACAAAATACAAAACAAACAAGTCCCATGCCTAAGTTAAGTGTGAGGAGCACTCTCAGATATATTCAAAAAAAGCACTCAATTTTAAAAACAAAATGTAAATAAAACAGTGAAAATAATAATTCGCGAAAAAAGTTTACAGTATACACGAAGTTACTATAAATCTGTTTGTTATCGTTACAGCGGAGACGGTTATATTGCTGACCATTATGACACCTCAGTCGTAATGTCAACGTACCTAGTGGCCTTCGTCTTTGGTGAACTGGACAGCGTGAAAAATACAACAGCAAATAATGTTCTGGTGAGGATTCAATATAAAATACATAAGTAATAATTCGCAGTACTCGTTTCCAAGAATGTCATTAAAAAGTTCATTTTGGAAAAGAGTTATCTCAAAAGTCCACATGGAAATAAACCAAAGTCCCTTCTAGTGCATGCGATGATTATCCGTTGTCATTCTTAATCATTTTCTATATGGAATATTAAAGTGACACTTGTCTGATTTTATTGCAAACATTGACTTTGTATGTCTAGTGTAATCATATCACCATGACCCTTGTTTTAATTTGATTAACAAAGTTCTTTACTAAGGTGACACGATTATATAATTTATAATGATTATTCTATATTATTATTTTACTATCGTGTGCTATGAACATTTTGTATTCTTGGACCCATTGATGAAAATGTATAGATTTATATTATAAAGGATAACTTGACATATTTACCATTAAGCGTTAGCGAGATTGATGAATGTTTCCTTGAACCAAATGTTGTTAAGACCTCATAAGAAATAAATTGCAGCCCTTATTTGAAGTAAGTACACACCTTATTTCATGTATGTCGATATCGTGATGTCAAAAGGTCGATATTACTTTGATAATGTATTATTATTTCGTTAGCATTAAAGCAAGAATGTGACGTCAACATTGCGAGGTCTTAAATATGTTGTTGTTCGCAGGAAACATTTTTTTATTGAAGCATTCATAATAAAGTTGACGTGGCCTCATTTTATTTGTCAAATGGTCTCATAGTGTTCCACCATAGATCAATTTCATAAAATCAATATAAGATGCAAACACTTTTACATCCCTTTGCATATTTACGGGTATTAGTATTTATAAAACATCATATTTGTCTTACAGTTCGGAGTGTATACAACGCCTAGTAATATCAACCAGACATCGCTTGCACTGCAACTGGGAAGCGAACTTCTAGATACATTTGAGGAGTATTTCAACATAAACTTCGTTCTTCCAAAGCTCGGTAAAACATCTTAAAGTTTTTGTTCCAACGTTCATCAACAGGATTCTTTTTCATTTTTCATAGAATGAGGTTCAGAAATGTAGACTTTGTAATAAGGGGAAATCAGGCAATATATACATAAGACATACTTATTATAGAAACTGACTGTGTTTAAAGATGATTAAAAGGTTTAAATATAAATAAAAGCTTCATTTTACACCTAATATGAAAAAGACTTTTTTTCAACTGATATTGATCAATTGTCCTTGTGTAAATAAAATACTGCCAAGAGGATCTTAATGTTGGAAGAAACCGGATTACCCGGAGAAAACCCGGGTGCTCTTAGGCGATACGCTATCCATTGCACCATCGACCACCTTGACATTAAGCGTGTTTTACCTCCCGCGAATATTAACATCTATGCAGTGCGATATGCATGTCTCAAGACAATATTGGCCTCCTTGTCGTTATGTGCACAGGTCATGATTCATGATTATACTCTTAAGATAATGTCAAATTGTCTGACTATTTGTGACAAGGTGATAGTATACTATTTCATCTCCAGACAATGTCGGGCTGCCTGACTTTGTGTACGGTGCAATGGAGAATTGGGGACTGATGACGTACCGGGAGATCTACCTCCTGTATAGTGAAGGTGTGACTACCACACACGACATGGAACTAACGTCCGAGGTCCTGTCACACGAGATCGTCCATTCAGTAAGTAGCCCGATGAAAATTACATTACGTACGGGGTACCTGTGCTTTCAATGCCTCACTCTTCAGTATCATTTTCACGTTTTCCCTTTGTTGGGCAAAGTTTTTCCAGTGTTGTTCCTGGATCTAACTTAGTCGAGTGCGTATATTATTCGAATTAGTAGTATTCACTTACAAAATCCGAAATAAGAAACAAATACAAAAATGTAATGTCAAATTATTTGAGAGTCTTTAAATCATTATCAAAATTAAGTTGTGTATGTCTGATAACAAGCTATTTCATTTATTCTCAATACTTAATAGATATATCATCAAAATCTTCTTATATCGCCATTACCGTTACGATGTACCCAAAAGATTATGTATACTTTACTTCTTCCCCTGTAGTGGTTCGGTAACCTTGTATCCCCGGCTTGGTGGGACGATATTTGGCTCAATGAAGGGTTTGCAACCTTTCTTTCTTACCTCGGAGTTCATCGCGTAGTCCCAGAGTGGGGGATGGTGAGTATAAACCCATTATCTTAGACTAGTGTAGCTCTGTAACCCAGGATACGAAGATAGTATGAATACAGCTCGTATCTTTGACTAGTGTAGCGCGGTAACCCAGGATACGAAGATAGTATGAATACAGCTCGTATCTTCGACTAGTGTAGCGCTGTAACCCAGGATACGAAGATGGTATGTATGCATCTCGTATCTTAGACTAGTGTAGGTCCGTAACCCAGGATACGAAGATAGTATGAATACATCTCGTGTCTTAGACTAGTGTTGCGCTGTAACCCAGGATACGAAGATGGTATGTATGCATCTCGTATCTTAGACTGGTGTAGGTCCGTAACCCAGGATACGAAGATAGTATGAATACATCTCGTGTCTTAGACAAGTGTAGCTCTGTAACCCAGGATACGAAGATAGTATGTATACAGCTCGTATCTTAGACTAGTGTAGCTCTGTAACCCTGGATACGAAGATAGTATTAAAACATCTCGTATCTTAGACTGGTGTAGCGCTGTAACCAAGGTTACGAAGATAGTATGAATACATCTCGTATCTTAGACTAGTGTAGCTCTGTGACCCAGG